>NC_047017.1:35059750-35359750 GCF_902652985.1 Pecten maximus | reverse complement strand
ATATCATAGTGTGGTGGTGGTGATACAATAGTGTGGTGGTGATATCATAGTGTGGTGGTGATATCATAGTGTGGTGGTGGTGATATCATAGTGTGGTGGTGGTGATACAATAGTGTGGTGGTGATACCATAGTGTGGTGGTGATACCTTAGTGTGGTGGTGATACCATAGTGTGGTGGTGATATCATAGTGTGGTGGTGATACCTTAGTGTGGTGGTGATATCATAGTGTGGTGGTGATACCTTAGTGTGGTGATGGTACCATAGTGTGGTGGTGATATCATAGTGTGGTGGTGGTGATACAATAGTGTGGTGGTGATATCATAGTGTGGTGGTGATATCATAGTGTGGTGGTGATACCTTAGTGTGGTGGTGATACCATAGTGTGGTGGTGATACCATAGTGTGGTGGTGGTGATACCATAGTGTAGTGGTGATATCATAGTGTGGTGGTGATATCATAGTGTGGTGGTGATACCATAGTGTGGTGGTGATATCATAGTGTGGTGGTGATATCATAGTGTGGTGATGATACCATAGTGTGGTGGTGATACCATAGTGTGTTTATGATACCATAGTGTGGTGGTGATATCATAGTGTGGTGGTGATACCATAGTGTGGTGGTGATACCTTAGTGTGGTGGTGATACCATAGTGTGGTGGTGATATCATAGTGTGGTGGTGGTGATATCATAGTGTGGTGGTGGTGGTGATACCATAGTGTGGTGGTGATACCATAGTGTGGTGGTGACACCATAGTGTGGTGGTGATATCATAGTGTGGTGGTGATATCATAGTGTGGTGGTGATACCTTAGTGTGGTGGTGATACCATAGTGTGGTGATGATACCTTAGTGTGGTGATGGTACCATAGTGTGGTGGTGATATCATAGTGTGGTGGTGATATCATAGTGTGGTGGTGGTGATACAATAGTGTGGTGGTGATACCATAGTGTGGTAGTGATACCATAGTGTGGTGGTGATATCATAGTGTGGTGGTGATATCATAGTGTGGTGGTGATACCTTAGTGTGGTGGTGATACCATAGTGTGGTGGTGATACCTTAGTGTGGTGATGATACCATAGTGTGGTGGTGATACTTTAGTGTGGTGGTGATATCATAGTGTGTTGGTGATATCATAGTGTGGTGGTGATATCATAGTGTGGTGGTGATATCATAGTGTGGTGGTGATACCATAGTGTGGTGGTGATACCATAGTGTGGTGGTGGTGATACCATAGTGTGGTGGTGATATCATAGTGTGGTGGTGGTGATACAATAGTGTGGTGGTGATACCATAGTGTGGTGGTGGTGGTGGTGATACCATAGTGTGGTGGTGATATCATATTGTGGTGGTGATATCATAGTGTGGTAGTGATACCATAGTGTGGTGGTGATATCATAGTGTAGTGGTGATACCATAGTGTGGTGGTGATACCATAGTGTGGTGGTGATACCTTAGTGTGATGGTGATACCATAGTGTGGTGGTGATACCATAGTGTGGTGGTGATACCTTAGTGTAGTGGTGATACCATAGTGTGGTGGTGATACCATAGTGTGGTGGTGGTGGTGATATCATAGTGTGGTGGTGGTGGTGATACAATAGTGTGGTGGTGATACCATAGTGTGGTGGTGATACCATAGTGTGGTGGTGATACCATAGTGTGGTGGTGATATCATAGTGTGGTGGTGATATCATAGTGTGGTGGTGGTGATATCATAGTGTGGTGGTGGTGGTGATACCATAGTGTGGTGGTGATACCATAGTGTGGTGGTGATACCATAGTGTGGTGGTGATACCATAGTGTGGTGGTGATATCATAGTGTGGTGGTGATATCATAGTGTGGTGGTGATACCTAGGTGTGGTGGTGATACCATAGTGTGGTGGTGATACCTTAGTGTGGTGATGGTACCATAGTGTGGTGGTGATATCATAGTGTGGTGGTGGTGATACAATAGTGTGGTGGTGATACCATAGTGTGGTGGTGATACCATAGTGTGGGGGCTGTGTGGTGGTGATATCATAGTGTGTGTCCGGTGGTGGTGATACAAAAGTGTGGTGGTGACCTTTCTGTGGTGGTGATACATAGTGTGGTGGTGATACCTTAGTGGTGGTGATATCATAGTGTGGTGGTGATACATAGTGTGTGGTGGTGATACCATAGTGTGGTTTGGGGGTGGTGATACCATAGTGTGGTGGTGATATCATACTGTGGTGGTGAAAAAGGTGATACCATAGTGGGGGTGATTCTAGTGTGGGTATACCATAGTGTGGTGGTGATACCATAGTGTGGTGGTGAGATCATAGTGTGGTGGTGATACCATAGGTGTGGTGGTGATACCATAGTGTGGTGGTGATACTGTGGGTGGTGATACATAGTGTGGTGCTTTTGGGTGATCCATAGTGTGGTGGTGATACCATAGTGTGGTGGTGGTGATACATAGTGTGGTGGTGATATCATAGTGGTGGTGGTGATATCATAGTGTGGTGGTGATATCCATAGTGTGGTGGTGATATCATAGTGTGGTGGTGATACTCATAGTGTGGTGGATGATACCATAGTGTGGTGGTGATACCATAGTGGTTTATGATACCATAGTGTGGTGGTGATATCATAGTGTGGTGGTGATACCATAGTGTGGTGGTGATACCATTAGTGTGGTGGTGATACCATAGTGTGGTGGTGATATCATAGTGTGGGGTGGTGATATCATAGTGTGGGTGGTGGTGATACCATAGTGTGGTGGTGATACCATAGTGTGGTGGTGACTACCATAGTGTGGTGGTGATACCATAGTGTGGTGGTGATATCATAGTGTGGTGGTGATACCATAGTGTGGTGGTGATACCATAGTGTGGTGATGATACCTTAGTGTGGTGATGGTACATAGTGTGGTGGATATCCATAGTGTGGTGGTGATACCATAGTGTGTGTGGTGATACCATAGTGTGGTGGTGATACCATAGTGTGGTAGTGATACATAGTGTGGTGGTGTATACATAGTGTGGTGGTGATAAATAGTGGGGGTACGGTGGTGATACATAGTGTAGTGGTGATATCATAGTGGGGGTGGTGATACTATAGTGTGGTGGTGATATCATAGTGTGGTGGTGATATCATAGTGTGGTGGTGATATCATAGTGGGTGGTGATGGTGATACCATAGTGTGGTGGTGATATAGTGTGGTGTATACATTTGTGTGGTGGTGATAATTGAGGGGTGATCCATAGTGTGGTGGTGATATCATAGTGTGGTGGTGATATCCATAGTGTGGTTTTGGGGTGAACCATAGTGTGTGGTGATCTCTAGTGTGGTGGTGATACCATAGTGTGGTGGTGATATCATAGTGTGGTGGGTGGATATTCATAGTGTGTGGTGATACCTAGGTGGTGGTGATACCATAGTGTGGTGGTGATACCATAGTTGTGGTGGTGATACCATGGGTGGTGGTTGAAAACATATGTGTGGTGGTGATATCCATGTGTGGTGGTGATACATAGTGTGGTGTGTTTATACCATAGTGTGGTGTGATACCATAGTGTGGTGGTGGATACCATAGTGTGGTGGTGTGATACCATAGTGTTGGTGGTGATATCATAGGTGTGGTGGTGATACCATAGTGTGGTGGTGATACCATGGTGTGGTGGTGATACCATAGTGTGGTGGTGATATCATAGTGTGTTGGTGATATCATAGTGTGGTGGTGATACCATAGTGTGGTGGTGATACCATAGTGTGGTGGTGATACCTTAGTGTGGTGGTGATACCATAGTGTGGTGGTGATACCATAGTGTGGTGGTGATATCATAGTGTGGTGGTGATACCATAGTGTGGTGGTGATACCTTAGTGTGGTGGTGATACCATAGTGTGGTGGTGATACCATAGTGTGGTGGTGGTGATACCATAGTGTGGTGGTGATACCATTGGGGGTGTGGGGATACAATAGTGTGGTGGTGATACCATAGTTTTTGGTGGTGACCATAGTGTGGTGGGTGATACCATAGTGTGTGGTGATATATAGTGTATGTGGTGATACCATAGGTGTGTGGTGATACCATAGTGTGGTGGTGATGATCCATAGTGTGGTGGTGATGATCATAGTGTGGTGGTGATACCATAGTGTGGTGGTGATACCATAGTGTGGTGGTGATATTCATATAGTGATGGTGGTGATATCATAGTGTGGTGGTGATATCATAGTGTGGTGGTGATACCTTAGTGTGGTGGTGATACCATAGTGTGGTGGTGATATCATAGTGTGGTGGTGATGATACAATAGTGTGGTGGTGGTGATACCATAGTGTGGTGGTGATATTCCTAGTGTGGAATGGTGATATCATAGTGTGGTGGTGATATAGTGGTGGTGGTGATACCTAGTGTGGTGGTGATACCATAGTGTGGTGGTGATATCATGTGTGGTGGTGATACCATAGTGTGGTGGTGATACCATCGTGTGGTGGGTGATATCCATAGTGTGGTGGTGATCACCTCATAGTGTGGGGTGGTGATACAATAGTGTGGTGGTGATATCATAGTGTGGTGGGTGGTGATACCATAGTGTGGTGGTGATATCATAGCTGTGGTGGGTGATATCATAGTGTGGGAGTGTACATATGGTGTGGTGAATATCATAGTGTAGGTGGTGATATCTAGTGTGGTAGGTGATACCATAGTGTGGTGGTGATATCCTTAGTGATGGTGGTGATACCATAGTGTGGTGGTGATACCATAGTGGTGGTTGGATGCTACATAGTGTTGGTGGTGGTTATACCATAGTGTGGTGGTGAATTCATAGCTGTGGTTGTGATGATACATAGTGGGTGGGAGTGATACCATAGTGTGGTGGTGATATCATACGTGTAGTGGTGATATCCATCAGGTGTGGTAGTGATACCATAGTGTGGTGGTGATAGACCTTAGTGTAGGTGGTGATACCATAGGTGTGGTGGTGATACCCATAGTGTGTGGTGATACCTTAGTGTAGGGGTGATACCATAGTGGTGGTGTGGTGTGTACCATAGTGTGGTGGTGATATCATAGTGTGGTGGGGATACCATAGTGTTGGGGTGTGATACCATAGTGGATTGTGATTCATAGTATGTGCTGATACCATATAGTGTAGTGGTGATACCATAGTGTGGTGGTGATACCAAGTATGGTGGGATACCAAGTGTGGTGGTGATACCATATTGTGGTGGTGTATCATGTGTGTGGTGATATCATAGGTGATGGTGATACCGCTAGTGTATTGGGTGATACCATAGTGTGGGTCGGTGATATCCATAGTTGTGGTGGTGTATATCCATAGTGTGGTGGTGGTTGATACAATAGTGTGGTGGTGATACCATAGTGTGGTTGGTGATACCATAGTGTGGTGGTGATACCATAGTGTGGTGGTGATACATAGTGTTGTGGTGATACCATAGTGTGGTGGTGATACCATAGTGTGGTGGTGATACCATAGTGTGGTGGTGATACCATAGTGTGGTGGTGATATCATAGTGTGGTGGTGGTGATACCATAGTGTGGTGGTGATACCATAGTGTGGTGGTGATATCATAGTGTGGTGGTGATATCATAGTGTGGTGGTGATACCATTAGTGGTGGTGATATCATAGTGGTGGTGATATCATAGTGTGGTGGTGGGATACATAGTGTGGTGGATGATACCATAGTGTGGTGGTGATACCTATAGTGTGGTGGTGATATCATAGTGTGGTGGTGATACATTAGTGTGGTGGTGATACCATAGTGTGGTGGTGATATCCTAGTGTGGTTGGTGATACCATAGTGTGGTGTGATACCTTAGTGTGGTGGTGATATCATAGTGTGGTGGTGATATCATAGTGTGGTGTGATATCATAGTGTGGTGGATATCCATAGTGTGGTGGTGATACCATAGTGTGGTGGTGATACCATAGTGTGGTGGTGATACCATAGTGTGGTGGTGGTGATACCATAGTGTGGTGGTGATACCATAGTGTGGTGGTGGTGATACCATAGTGTGGTGGTGATACCATAGTGTGGTGGTGATACCTTAGTGTGGTGGTGATACCATAGTGTGGTGGTGATACCATAGTGTGGTGGTGATACCTTAGTGTAGTGGTGATACCATAGTGTGGTGGTGATACCATAGTGTGGTGGTGGTGGTGATACCATAGTGTGGTGGTGATACCATAGTGTGGTGGTAATACCATAGTGTGGTAGTGATACCATAGTGTGGTGGTGGTGATACCATAGTGTGGTGGTGATATCATAGTGTGGTGGTGATACCATAGTGTGGTGGTGATACCATAGTGTGATGGTGATATCATAGTATGTTGATGATACCATAGTGTAGTGGTGATACCATAGTGTGGTGGTGATACCATAGTGTGGTGGTGATACCTAAGTGTGGTGGTGATATCATAGTGTGGTGGTGATATCATAGTGTGGTGGTGATACCATAGTGTGTTGGTGATACCATAGTGTGGTGGTGATATCATAGTGTGGTGGTGATATCATAGTGTGATGGTGATACCATAGTGTGGTGGTGATACCATAGTGTGGTGGTGATATCATAGTGTGGTGGTGATACCATAGTGTGGTGGTGATACCATAGTGTGGTGGTGATATCATAGTGTGGTGGTGATACCATAGTGTAGTGGTGATACCTTAGTGTGGTGGTGATACCATAGTGTGGTGGTGATATCATAGTGTGGTGGTGATATCATAGTGTGGTGGTGATACCATAGTGTGGTGGTGATACCATAGTGTGGTGGTGATACCTTAGTGTGTTGGTGATACCTAAGTGTGGTGGTGATACCATAGTGTAGTGGTGATATCTTAGTGTGTTGGTGATACCATAGTGTGGTGGTGATACCATAGTGTGGTGGTGATACCTTAGTGTGGTGGTAATGATACATTAGTTTGGTATACACTCATATATAACCTGATAAAAAGATGGCTTATAATTCCCAACTTAATAAACGATTGTCGAGGAACAATTTCAATTTTGAAATGATACAGATATTAACAAATCATTGGTATATGTAAAATGTGATCTCCGTGTAATTATAATTGTTCTGCATATAGGATCAGAGACAAATGGAGGCTCGGAAATAATTTCAATAATTACCAAGTGTATTATCAATTCTTCGGGAATCCTTAGCATCTTCCGCGGTTTATTAGTAAAAATCAAACTTTAAAATGTCAATAACCCTTTACTCTTTGATATACAAATAATAGGTTCAAAACAATTACAATGGAACGTGATAAATTAATGAATAGGCTTGATGTCATTCCTCATTTCATGAAGACTTACGCTGTTACGAAACTGATCAGGAAGCGGTTGTATGGTTTATCTATTTAAGGAAGCCTTGGATAGGAGAAGTTAAAAATGAATTCGTTATTTACTTACATGTTAAAGTGTATGATAGCTGTCGGGGGTGAATATGGAGTATGGTATAGTGGAGCGGCATCAGCGATCATCTCGGTTATAATTAAACGACGGAATGAGATTAAAGTACACCAGTTCTTGATATCAAACGGATTGAACCATAAAGTACAGTACCACAATAGCAAATTAACGACCTTAAGCTATATAGATCCTGTTATATTTGTTTATGTTTCTGACACTGTTAAAAAACGTGCATAACAAAGTAAACGATTACAAGATTTAATAACAAAATATTAATATTAAGTTAACAAGGTTTTAAAATTTCAGATATGCAATGGAAAAACGGGCCTCGTAATAATTCTTAACTGTTTTGATCATAACAGTTGAGTCTTGAGTCAAGAACGACTATTTAAAGTAATTCTAGGAAGCCAGGTGAAGTAGGATTAATGTAAATTTATATTTGTATTAACTACTGAACTATTTTATCAAATGTGACCTGGCTTTGAAATCATTACACAGGGGGAAATATCGCTCACCACAACTAGTATAGATGCCTCATAGGCAAGTGAGAGTAAAATCTTCGGGGTATGTTATTTCGCAAAATAATGATGGGTAAAATAACAATTTCGATCTTTTTCCTTTTTTTTTTAAATTTTAGACGTGGTTGGGACAATATTGGTTGAAAATTAATATTAAATTAAAATAGCTATAAAGGTGCTGTTGCAGAACCGCCCACAGCGATTTCTTGAAATCGACTATATTTTCCAGTAAAGCTATGAAAAATACATATGGAACAAGATGTTATTTTCCACTTGACCCATAAGCGCGCCCATAGCGCCATCTACTTCACCTTTTCGTTTACAAGCATACCTGTGTTTTTCACAGACCCATAAGTGGTATTTCTGTTTGTCACTGAGAGATTTTCTCACGAATAGGTATTGTACATACATTGTAGTTTAAAATGATAAACAGTTGACCATGAAAAAACAAACGAGTTTAGTACAAGATGACGTAGAAAACCAAAATTCGAAAATTTTCATCAAATTCAAAATACAATTTTTAAAATCAAGCGGCAAATTCGGCACGATAATATGCGAGTACTATCGATGTTAGTGTTTTAAAAACATATTTGACTATCCCTCTGTATACACTGGATAAGGGCAGTAATTCAATGTTGAAAAATGTATGTGGAAAAAATGCACGGGCGATACAAGTGGTCCTTGTCGTACACAATAATACAATGTATTGATTTATTATGAAAATGATTTGATACAATGTCCATGGCAATGTATTATGTTCTACTATGTTTAACATACTTATAGTAGTTCCGTATTACGTATGATTCATCATTTTTCTCACTTGACCATCTTCGTCTTCAGTACTTCTTCAAAGCTTCTCCTCCGTTGGGGTGTGCCACACAAAAGTTCCCTTTGCCACTTGGTCTTTTGACTACTCACCGCGAATGGTGCTCGGCGTGGTGTTATAATTGCTGTTACGTTTTACAATTCTATTTAGTTCATTTATTCTGTAGTAAAGTTGTCATTGTCTCAAATAGGAAAATGGAGAACTCCTGCGTTGGGATGTAAAGTTAAGTTCAAGTACAACCAGGTTGGCGATGGTAAAAATCCGCGAAAAATTCAGGACTGGATGAAAGATGTTCTCCTTTCTGAAGGTGTCATACTTTCTGAATCAACAGAAGCAAAGATGTGTCCAAAATGCTTTCTCAAATACCTCAAGAAACGTCCTGCATCCGAGAATGCCAATGAACCGGAACGGAAAAAAGCTTCCGTAGACAATGATGATTCTGTTGACGAATCTGACACTCTGGACGGGTATCTTTCTGTAGATGATTTATACTATGCCCCTTCTTCGAACAGAAAATGGAGCATTTGTCGAACTTACAACATGAAGAGTTCTAGCTGCATCAGTGAGAAAGCAAGACACCAGCTGCTTATCAAACATAAACTGTACATGCTTGAGAATTTCAGGGTGTGTTCAAGTCATCTTCTTGGTAAGGATATCAGTCCTGACATTGAGCCGGTTTTGACAGGGAGGGATAAACTTGTTAATCACTTAGCCACCAAGTCACCAGCTGTTATCAACGATTTACTCAAAATCATACAGAACATGTCCAATAACTTGTCACCGCTTGTATTAAACTTCGACAACATGGATGATGAAGATTGCCAAGCTTGGACAGGCTGGGATTGTAATCAATTCAATCAAATACACGATGCATGTTCCGAACATATTACTGGTACAAAAGCATTGTCATCTAAGAATGCCCTTCTGCTGTTTTGGGTTAAACATTTCTCAAACCTGGACAGAGTCAACATGATGGTATAGAGGCAAACACAGACAGGTGTATCACTAAAACAAGATGGGTGGTCGAAAGTTATCACTCTCGTTTCAAGCAATTCAGATTTTTTTAAACTGAACTCACATCAAACTACTTCATCAAAAATCTCAAAAGTCTTCTGAAAAGTGTCACGGCATGTCTGAATTGGCTACGTGGACCCATATATCAGCCTTCATCAACAAAAGCAGCCGAAGATGAAAAAGTTGCTCTGGAGATGAAGTCACTTCTAAACAAGTCCAACATCCTAGCAGAGCGTGTTGAGAAAGAGCCTATCACAGAGAGCCAAATCCCAATGGCAGAAGCTAGAGGCAGCCCAGCTCGAGTTCCCACGTCTTGACCAAGAATATCTAGAAACTCTGGCATGTGGGACGTACCAGGTGAAGATGGAGATTATGAAGTCATGGCATACCAACACTCTTCTGACCTGATTCGATGTCAAATCCGATATCGTCATCAATCGCAAACGAAATACAACATATGGATCCAGTACTTAGTTACCGAACAACCACCAATACAGAATTACTACTGTACGTGTCCAACCGGTCAGAGGACTGTTGGTATGTGTGCTCATATCGCCAGTGTTCTCTTCTACCTTTGGGTCTATGTCCATAGTCAGTCTCGAAAACCACTTCGACCAACCAAGTTTATGCCACTGATGAAGTAAATAGCCCGCTAATACATATAATCCAGAATGTAGGGAAGATACTACATTGAATGTTTCTGATATACACAACGTAGCGTCATTGTCACTCCTCAAAAATGATCGACAGTGTCTAGAATGTAACTGTGAAGGAATATAATACTCATATATATATGATATTAAGTTCTAAATACACAAATAATACATGATGAGCTGAATGAGCAAGAACAAAGCACATTAGTTGTACAACAAAGCCATGGAGATAGGAAAATTGGTAAAGGGACTAACATTATCCTGACAAAAATCTTGAAACAAATAGTTTCCTTGAAGGCGAATTCGTCCAATCTTGTTTCCTATAATATTTCAACGTATTTCTTGTCCGGACGAGATGTCTTCACTAGCATGTAGTGCTTTCAGCACTTTGATCTATATGAAGATTTATGGGGGGTTGACTAATAGAAGTTGCAGAAACGAGGCATATCCAGTAATTCTGAAGCGCAATTTTTTTTCATGGATTACACAAATGAATGGAGATATTTTCTATCGACAAAATTCGATAGTACTCGGGGTTTGAATAAGACAAAATGCCGTTTAAACGTGCATTCAACTTTATGAGAAATATCATTTTTTTATGTTTGATGTCAAATTTCACAAAACTAACGAAAAGATTCATACAATCGATATCCGATTACGTTGCCCGATATATAAATGTAATTTTAGTACAATTTTCCTTACAAACAAATAACATTTTGACCTTATAAATACTTGATAAAGTGTGCTTGTGAGTATTTACGACTTTGGTACAAAATGGCCTCGTTCTGGCATGTCCGGAACGGAACAAGGTTTTCATACAAATGTATGTACTATCAGATGCCCCATGGATATGTCTATCCGGGCATTAGGTAAAGGATCGATTTCCTTCGTGGGCGGTTTTAGAGCATTCCTGCAACAGCATCTTACAGCTTCAAACAATACCTGATAAATTAAATACGACCGAATAAAATGGCGTTAACTGATATCAATCAAACGAGTGTTAATGATGCTCTCAGACCAGGTGTTCCGTGAGGGAAAGTATATTCTAAATCAACTGGTGAATCGAGATAAACGCCAAATAATATCAAGCTCTCAGAATGAGAAGCGACTGAGAAGCACAACAAAACCACCCAACATTTGACACATTGACAACATCAAACTTCAAATCGCACAACAAAGTGGAATATTCTATGACGAAACCACCCAGCATTGGAAACAGACAACATCAAACTTTATATCGCAAAACAAAGTACAACACATTTTTTTCTGAAATCATCGCATTTATCATGCTTTTCAGTAAGTAGTTGTGTTTAAGTATAAAATGCAATTTTCGGGCATATATATCGACGTTGTCAATAAATACGTGCTATTTAAGAAAACGCCTCATCGACAATTAAATGACATATCAGTGATGTGCTGTCCATTATGATGAACTCTAAGATAAAATTCTAGTGTATATGAAAACAGAAAAACAGATGGACCAGGAGAACATTTTGCTCGATCACGTGGTGTGTGCCGACAGTCCATTGGGGATCCTACCATCAACTCTAACACATACTTCGTCAACCAGAAATTCGATCATTCTCACGATTTTATCCTCAATATTTTCCCCTTTACCTAAGTCGCGAGCTTCTCGAAATACTCCTCCAGTATAGAGACCACGACCATACCTGTATCGCCAGTATAGACCACGACCATACCTGTATCGCCAGTATAGATCACGATCATATCTGTATCTCCAGTATAGACCACGACCATACCTGTATCTCCAGTATAGACCACGACCATATCTATATCTCCAGTATAGACCACGACCATATCTGTATCTCCAGTATAGACCAAGACCATATCTGTATCTCCAGTATAGACCACGACCATATCTGTATCTCCAGTATAGATCACGACCATATCTGTATCTCCAGTATAGACCAAGACCATATCTGTATCTCCAGTATAGACCAAGACCATATCTGTATCTCCAGTATAGACCACGACCATATCTATATCTCCAGTATAGACCACGACCATATCTGTATCTCCAGTATAGATCACGACCATATCTATATATCTCCAGTATAGACCACGACCATATCTGTATCTCCAGTATAGACCACGACCATATCTGTATCTCCAGTATAGACCTAGACCATATCTATATCTCCAGTATAGACCACGACCATATCTGTATCTCCAGTATAGACCACGACCATATCTGTATCTCCAGTATAGACCACGACCATATCTGTATCTCCAGTATAGACCACGACCATATCTATATCTCCAGTATAGACCACGACCATATCTGTATCTCCAGTATAGACCACGACCATATCTGTATCTCCAGTATAGACCACGACCATATCTGTATCTCCAGTATAGACCACGACCATATCTGTATCTCCAGTAAAGACCAAGACCATACCTGTATCTCCAGTATAGACCAAGACCATATCTGTATCTCCAGTATAGACCACGACCATATCTGTATCTCTAGTATAGACCACGACCATATCTGTATCTCCAGTATAGACCACGACCATACCTGTATCTCCAGTATAGACCAAGACCATACCTGTATCTCCAGTATAGACCAAGACCATATCTGTATCTCCAGTATAGACCAAGACCATATCTGTATCGCCAGTATAGACCACGACCATATCTGTATCTCCAGTATAGACCACGACCATATCTGTATCTCCAGTATAGACCAAGACCATATCTGTATCTCCAGTATAGACCACGACCATATCTATATCTCCAGTATAGACCAAGACCATATCTGTATCTCCAGTATAGACCACGACCATATCTGTATCTCCAGTATAGACCAAGACCATATCTGTATCTCCAGTATAGACCACGACCATATCTATATCTCCAGTATAGACCAAGACCATATCTGTATCTCCAGTATAGACCAAGACCATATCTGTATCTCCAGTATAGACCAAGACCATATCTATATCTCCAGTATAGACCACGACCATATCTGTATCTCCTGTATAGACCACGACCATATCTGTATCTCCAGTATAGACCACGACCATATCTGCATCTCCAGTATAGATCACGACCATATCTATATATCTCCAGTATAGACCACGACCATATCTATATATCTCCAGTATAGACCAAGACCATATCTGTATCTCCAGTATAGACCAAGACCATATCTGTATCTCCAGTATAGACCAATACCATATCTGTATCTCCAGTATAGATCACGACCATATCTATATATCTCCAGTATAGACCACGACCATATCTATATATCTCCAGTATAGACCAAGACCATATCTGTATCTCCAGTATAGACCACGACCATACCTGTATCTCCAGTATAGACCAATACCATATCTGTATCTCCAGTATAGACCACGACCATATCTGTATCTCCAGTATAGACCAATACCATATCTGTATCTCCAGTATAGACCACGACCATATCTGTATCTCCAGTATAGATCACGACCATATCTGTATCTCCAGTATAGACCACGACCATATCTATATATCTCCAGTATAGACCAAGACCATATCTGTATCTCCAGTATAGACCACGACCATACCTGTATCTCCAGTATAGACCAATACCATATCTGTATCTCCAGTATAGACCACGACCATATCTGTATCTCCAGTATAGACCAATACCATATCTGTATCTCCAGTATAGACCACGACCATATCTATATCTCCAGTATAGACCAAGACCATATCTGTATCTCCAGTATAGACCAAGACCATATCTGTATCTCCAGTATAGACCACGACCATATCTGTATCTCCAGTATAGACCAATACCATATCTGTATCTCCAGTATAGACCACGACCATATCTATATCTCCAGTATAGACCAAGACCATATCTGTATCTCCAGTATAGACCACGACCATATCTGTATCTCCAGTATAGACCAATACCATATCTGTATCTCCAGTATAGACCACGACCATATCTGTATCTCCAGTATAGACCACGACCATATCTGTATCTCCAGTATAGACCAAGACCATATCTGTATCTCCAGTATAGACCACGACCATATCTGTATCTCCAGTATAGACCACGACCATATCTGTATCTCCAGTATAGACCAATACCATATCTGTATCTCCAGTATAGACCACGACCATATCTGTATCTCCAGTATAGACCAATACCATATCTGTATCTCCAGTATAGACCACGACCATATCTGTATCTCGATGTTTTACTTGAGTTCGTAATATTGTACAATGTAACCAATACTTGTTATCATCGCCAATATCATGTTTTGATTTTAACGTAATTTAATCTAATTTGACATCAATATACAATGTATGCACACTCCATCTGGTACATAGTTTTCCTATTCTAAGGGCTGTCAAGTTCAAACTCGGGATTACTGGTTTGTTGATAAACTTATATGTGATATGCAATACGTATATGGTCTTACCTTGAAGTCATAAGATGTTTTGTATTGGGCTCCTACTTCAGTGGCAGACGTAGCACCCATTTGTTGATCTATAATAAAACATTTGTTCAGGCCAATCTGATTTTTGATTTCCCTTCATGATATCCGCATCTTTGGTCCCTAACATCACTGACGAATCGCAGAATGAAGCAATTTATCTATCATATGTGTGTATTTCAAAGCTTCCATTCAGCTATCTGTCATACAATTAGCAAAATATCAGCAACATTTTAATTGTATATCCGAATATCTTTATAATGTGAAATATGACAATTTACAATGGTATGTAGCGTCAGAGGAGTGGCAGGATAACGCGGCTATCTCTGGATGTCCATGTTAACATTTCGACATTTATTTGTGATCACATATCAGGATATACATCTAAATGTTGCATAAAAATAACATAGTAAATACAACAAAAACTGGTTGGTATCTGAAAATGTCGCTACACGTATTATATTTTTGTTACTTCTTGGAGAAATGTGTCGAAAAGCAATCTGATAAAAATTATAAGAGTTCAGTTGACATCACAGTTTACCATACAACCCGTCTCTTGCATCTCTGTTCGGCATTGTATCGTACGAATTGACCGGACAATCAAAATAGTGTTTAAATCATTAATTTGCCTTTGATTTGGCCGAGTCCGCCGGGGTAATTTCAGTTTCAAAAGATAGAGAGAGAGAAATCCTCAATCTACGTTACGAAGTGGTCTAAGACAAAGTACATGTCTTACTCTTCCTCCTAATTCACTTTGGCTAGACGTTAATAGAGTGAGGACGATGATACATGTATATATGCTCGGTGGCCAAACATCAATACTATGCAGTCAAATTGGATTTTTGATCAGGAATGTTAAAGTATCCATTAACAATTTGAGCCCATGATGGCAATCTTGTGTTATTATAGAACAAACCGGTTTTATTTTGCACGACGGGTCAAATATAAATGATGCAGCTTGCTACTAATGTGCTAGTGCTTTTTACATTTTTTCTTTTAAATTAATTAACTTTCATCAAAACAAGGGACAACAAATTTAGATAAAAGTATGTCTATACAAATGGCCATATACGGTATAACAAGAAATATTGGCTGTGCATGTTCCTGGTTTTTGTGGCTATCATGGATACCAATTTAGTTTATTATTTAATAATTGTTTGCTGTATGTGATATATCCTCAAAAATCATTTACAAGAAGCAAACTAAATAGCTTCAATCCAGGAAAGTTTAAAGCCAACCAATATTGTTTTTGTTATAGGGTTTGGAATTAACAAGCTGGAATGAATGGAAATAATATTTATTTAACTTTATTGTTATGCATAATTGACAAAATAAATTGATTTCAAAAATATAATCACAGAAATTATAATAAAAACAACATTATTGAGGAAAAGGCCAGCTTCTCTTACTCATTGTAAAACGACGGACACAATAATTACAGCCTGGCTAACAGGAATGCTATTGATAAACGAGGAGTTTTGATTTTCTGTCAGTTACCATACTCATCCAGGTTTAAAACATCTCTGCATAGATATGGATTACAAGGGTGGAATAAACTGTTCACTATTGCCTTAATATATATCATTGTCTTAATTTATTGTCGATATCCCGTAATTAGACTTATCGTACATATCATCACTACATCAAATACCTAATTCAGGGATATTACGATCTTATTTCACTGTTAAAACAGTTTCAATACCCATATATGCTAATACTATAACAATATTGATGAACAAACCAAAATGTCAGGGACCAAGTGGAACCTACGTGTGTAATTTGAGAGATCCCAAAAGTACTTTCTAAAAAATTGTAAACAAACTAAAAATCTAAATTTCAAAACAGAACTATGAACAAAATGTAAACGTTCTGGGTACCGCCATCAATGTTACATGATATTATGAAGATTGGACTTTTAATATAAATAAATTCCAAAACAACAGAATATACATTGTACAATCCTAGTGTGTTAAAGAATTTGCCCAAGTATATATTCCATCTGTATACACAATAAAGGAATAGTCGCCTTACCTATTGTATCTTCTACAGATATTCAATACAACAATATTTGAACCTTTCATCTAAAGTTGAGTAGATTTTTGAATACTTTATACATTTTTCCTCCTATACCTCATCCACTTTTCCCGTGTATAAGTTATACATTGATACAGTATCAAATCCCCTTGCTCTAGGGATGATTCACACCAAAACAGTTCTAACATTTCTTTAAACTGTAGTGGAGTGTGACCCAATAATCTCGACCAGAAAAACTGACCCAATAATCTGGTCTTGAGAGACTGCATGACCTAATAACCTGGACCTAAGAGACTGACCCAATAATCTGGACCCGAGAGACACACCCAATAATCTGGACCTGGTGAGACTGACCCAATGATCTGGACCTGGTGAGACTCACCCAATAATCTGGACCCGAGAGACACACCCAATAATCTGGACCTGGTGAGACTGACCCAATGATCTGGACCTGGTGAGACTCACCCAATAATCTGGACCTGAGATCGAGACTCACACAATAATCTGGACCTGAGAGACTCACCCAATAATCTGGACCTGAGAGAATCACCCAATAATCTGGACCTGAGACTCACCCAATAATCTGGACCTGAGAGACTCTCCCAATAATCTGGACCTGAGAGACTCACCCAATAATCAGGACCTGGTGAGACTCACCCAATAATCTGGACCTGGTGAGACTCACCCAATAATCTGGACCTGGTGAGACTCACCCAATAATCTGGACCTGAGAGACTGACCCAATAATCTGGACCTGGATAAACTCACACAATAATCTTGACCTGAGAGACTCACACAATAATCTGGACCTGAGAGACTCACACAATAATCTGGACCCGAGAGACTCACCCAATAATCTGGACCTGAGAGACTCACCCAATAATCTGGACCTCGATAAACTCACACAATAATCTGGACCTGGAGGGACTCAATTCAATAATCTGGACCTGAGAGACTCACCCAATAATCTGGACCTGAGAGACTCACCCAATAATCTGGACCCGAGAGACTCACCCAATAATCTGGATCTGGTGAGACTCACCCAATAATCTGGACCTGGTGAGACTCACCCAATAATCTGGACCTGAGACTCACCCAATAATCTGGACCTGAGAGACAGAGGTAAAATAATGTGCCTGACTGGCACAGTGGGCACATAACCAGTGATGGTGTATTAAAATGTACTTATGGTATAGCAGATGGTGAAGTAAGCTTTATATAAACAGTAATTACCCTCCATACTTTACCAGAAGGTCAGTTTTATATAAACAGTAATTACCCTCCATACTTTACCAGGTCAGTTTTATATAAACAGTAATTACCCTCCATACTTTACCAGAAGGTCAGTTTTATATAAACAGTAATTACCCTCCATACTTGACAAGAAGGTCAGTTTTATATAAACAGTAATTACCCTCCATACTTTACCAGAAGATCAGTTTTATATAAACAATAATCACCGCCCATACTTTACCAGAAGGTCAGTTTTATATAAACAGCAATTACCCTCCATACTTTACCAGATGGTCAGTTTTATATAAACAGTAATTACCCTCCATACTTTACCAGAAGGTCAGTTTTATATAAACAGTAATTACTCTCCATACTTTACCAGGTCAGTTTTATATAAACAGTAATTACCCTTCATACTTTACCAGAAGGTCAGTTTTATATAAACAGTAATTACCCTCCATACTTTACCAGACGGTCAGTTTTATATAAACAGTTATTACCCTCCATACTTTACCAGAAGGTCAGTTTTATATAAACAGTAATTACCCTCCATACTTTACCAGAATGTCAGTTTTATATAAACAGTAATTACCCTCCATACTTTACCAGGTCAGTTTTATATAAACAGTAATTACCCCCCATACTTTACCAGGTCAGTTTTATATAAACAGTAATTACCCTCCATACTTTACCAGACGGTCAGTTTTATATAAACAGTTATTACCCTCCATACTTTACCAGAAGGTCAGTTTTATATAAACAGTAATTACCCTCCATACTTTACCAGAATGTCAGTTTTATATAAACAGTAATTACCCTCCATACTTTACCAGGTCAGTTTTATATAAACAGTAATTACCCCCCATACTTTACCAGGTCAGTTTTATATAAACAGTTATTACCCTCCATACTTTACCAGAAGGTCAGTTTTATATAAACAGTAATTACCCTCCATACTTGACCAGAAGGTCAGTTTTATATAAACAGTAATTACCCTCCATACTTTACCAGAAGGTCAGTTTTATATAAACAATAATCACCGCCCATACTTTACCAGAAGGTCAGTTTTATATAAACAGCAATTACCCTCCATACTTTACCAGATGGTCAGTTTTATATAAACAGTAATTACCCTCCATACTTTACCAGAAGGTCAGTTTTATATAAACAGTAATTACTCTCCATACTTTACCAGGTCAGTATTAAATAAACAGTAATTACCCTCCATACTTTACCAGAAGGTCAGTTTTATATAAACAGTAATTACCCTCCATACTTTACCAGAAGGTCAGTTTTATATAAACAGTAATTACCCTCCATACTTTACCAGGTCAGTTTTATATAAACAGTAATTGCCCTCCATACTTTACCAGAAGGTCAGTTTTATATAAACAATAATTACCCTCCATACTTTACCAGAAGGTCAGTTTTATATAAACAGTAATTACCCTCCATACTTGACCAGAAGGTCAGTTTTATATAAACAGTAATTACCCTCCATACTTTACCAGAAGGTCAGTTTTATATAAACAATAATCACCGCCCATACTTTACCAGAAGGTCAGTTTTATATAAACAGCAATTACCCTCCATACTTTACCAGATGGTCAGTTTTATATAAACAGTAATTACCCTCCATACTTTACCAGAAGGTCAGTTTTATATAAACAGTAATTACTCTCCATACTTTACCAGGTCAGTATTAAATAAACAGTAATTACCCTCCATACTTTACCAGAAGGTCAGTTTTATATAAACAGTAATTACCCTCCATACTTTACCAGAAGGTCAGTTTTATATAAACAGTAATTACCCTCCATACTTTACCAGGTCAGTTTTATATAAACAGTAATTGCCCTCTATACTTTACCAGAAGGTCAGTTTTATATAAACAGTAATTACCCTCCATACTTTACCAGAAGATCAGTTTTATATAAACAATAATCACCCCCCATACTTTACCAGAAGGTCAGTTTTATATAAACAGCAATTACCCTCCATACTTTACCAGATGGTCAGTTTTATATAAACAATAATCACCCTCCATACTTTACCAGACGGTCAGTTTTATATAAACAGTTATTACCCTCCATACTTTACCAGAAGGTCAGTTTTATATAAACAGTAATTACCCTCCATACTTTATTAGGTCAGTTTTATATAAACAGTATTTACCCTCCATACTTTACCAGGTCAGTTTTATATAAACAATAATCACCGCCCATACTTTACCAGAAGGTCAGTTTTATATAAACAGCAATTACCCTCCATACTTTACCAGATGGTCAGTTTTATATAAACAATACTCACCCCCCATACTTTACCAGAAGGTCAGTTTTATATAAACAGCAATTACCCTCCATACTTTACCAGATGGTCAGTTTTATATAAACAATAATCACCCCCCATACTTTACCAGAAGGTCAGTTTTATATAAACAGTAATTAACCTCCATACTTTACCAGGTCAGTTTTATATAAACAGTAATTACCCTCCATACTTTACCAGAAGGTCAGTTTTATATAAACAGTAATTAACCTCCATACTTTACCAGAAGGTCAGTTTTATATAAACAGTAATTACTCTCCATACTTTACCAGGTCAGTTTTATATAAACAGTAATTACCCTTCATACTTTACCAGAAGGTCAGTTTTATATAAACAGTAATTACCCTCCATACTTTACCAGACGGTCAGTTTTATATAAACAGTTATTACCCTCCATACTTTACCAGAAGGTCAGTTTTATATAAACAGTAATTACCCTCCATACTTTACCAGAATGTCAGTTTTATATAAACAGTAATTACCCTCCATACTTTACCAGGTCAGTTTTATATAAACAGTAATTACCCTCCATACTTTACCAGAAGGTCAGTTTTATATAAACAGTAATTACCCTCCATACTTGACCAGAAGGTCAGTTTTATATAAACAGTAATTACCCTCCATACTTTACCAGAAGGTCAGTTTTATATAAACAATAATCACCGCCCATACTTTACCAGAAGGTCAGTTTTATATAAACAGCAATTACCCTCCATACTTTACCAGATGGTCAGTTTTATATAAACAGTAATTACCCTCCATACTTTACCAGAAGGTCAGTTTTATATAAACAGTAATAACTCTCCATACTTTACCAGGTCAGCATTAAATAAACAGTAATTACCCTCCATACTTTACCAGAAGGTCAGTTTTATATAAACAGTAATTACCCTCCATACTTTACCAGAAGGTCAGTTTTATATAAACAGTAATTACCCTCCATACTTTACCAGGTCAGTTTTATATAAACAGTAATTGCCCTCCATACTTTACCAGAAGGTCAGTTTTATATAAACAGTAATTACCCTGTATACTTTACCAGAAGGTCAGTTTTATATAAACAATAATTACCCTCCATACTTTACCAGAAGGTCAGTTTTATATAAACAGTAATTACCCTCCATACTTGACCAGAAGGTCAGTTTTATATAAACAGTAATTACCCTCCATACTTTACCAGAAGGTCAGTTTTATATAAACAATAATCACCGCCCATACTTTACCAGAAGGTCAGTTTTATATAAACAGCAATTACCCTCCATACTTTACCAGATGGTCAGTTTTATATAAACAGTAATTACCCTCCATACTTTACCAGAAGGTCAGTTTTATATAAACAGTAATTACTCTCCATACTTTACCAGGTCAGTATTAAATAAACAGTAATTACCCTCCATACTTTACCAGAAGGTCAGTTTTATATAAACAGTAATTACCCTCCATACTTTACCAGAAGGTCAGTTTTATATAAACAGTAATTACCCTCCATACTTTACCAGGTCAGTTTTATATAAACAGTAATTGCCCTCTATACTTTACCAGAAGGTCAGTTTTATATAAACAGTAATTACCCTCCATACTTTACAGAAGATCAGTTTTATATACCCAATAATCACCCCCCATACTTTACCAGAAGGTCCAGTTTATATAAACAGGCAATTACCCTCCATACTTTACCAGATGGTCAGTTTTATATAACATAATGCAACCTCCATACTTTACCAGACGGTCAGTTTTATATAAACAGTTATTACCCTCCATACTTTACCAGAAGGTCAGTTTTATCTAAACAGTAACTTACCCTCCATACTTTATCAAGGTCAGTTTTATATAAACAGTAATTACCCCTCCATACTTTACCAGAAGGTCAGTTTTATATAAACAGTAATTAACCTCCATACTTTACCAGAAGGTCAGTTTTATATAAACAGTAATTACCAGCTCATATCTTTAACCAGAGGAGGTCAGTTTTATATAAACAATAATTAACCGCTTCCATACTTTAAACCAGAAGGTCAGTTTATATAAACAGTAAATTACCCTTCATACTTTACCCAGGTCAGTATTTATATCAAACAGTAATTACCCTCCAGTACTTTAACCAGAAGGTCAGTTTTATAATAAAACAGGTAATTACCCTCCATACGTTGACCAGAATGTCAGTTTTATATAAACAGTAATAACCCTCCATACTTTACCAGGTCAGGTTTTATATAAACAATAATTAACACCCTCCATACTTTACCGAGAAGTGTCAAGTTTTATATAAACAGTAAATTACCCTCCATCACTTTACCAGAATGTCAGTTTTATATAACAGTAATGACCCTCCATACTTTACCAGGTCAGTTTTATATAAACAGTAATTACCCTCCATACTTTACCAGAGGTCAGTTTTTATATAAACAATAATTTACCCACCATACTTACAAGAAGGTCAGTTTTATATAAAAAATAATTACCATCCATACTTTACCAGAAGGTCAGTTTTATAAAAACAGTAATTACCCTCATACTTTATCCAGAAGGCGTTTTATAAAAAATAATTACCCCTATACTTTTACAAGAAGGTCAGTTTTTATATAACAGCTAATTACCCTCCTATACTTTACCAGATGGTCAGGTTTTATATTAAACAAGTAATTCACCCCTCCATACTTTACCAGAAGGTCAGTTTTATATAAAACAGTAATTACCCTCCATACTTTACCAAGGTCAGTTTTATATAAACAGTAATTACCCCTCCATACTTTACCAGAAGGTCAGTTTTATATAAACAGTAATTACCCTCCATACTTTACCAGAAGGTCAGTTTTATATAAACAATAATTACCCTCCATACTTTA
Organism: Pecten maximus; assembly: GCF_902652985.1. NCBI lineage: Eukaryota > Metazoa > Mollusca > Bivalvia > Pectinida > Pectinidae > Pecten > Pecten maximus. The sequence continues at coordinate 35,336,442 of NC_047017.1, read as the reverse complement.
CCAGGTCAGTTTTATATAAACAGTAATTACCCTCCATACTTTACCAGAAGGTCAGTTTTATATAAACAGTAATTACCCTCCATACTTTACCAGAAGGTCAGTTTTATATAAACAGTAATTACCCTCCATACTTTACCAGAAGGTCAGTTTTATATAAACAGTAATTACCCTCCATACTTTACCAGAAGGTCAGTATTATATAAACAGTAATTACCCTCCATACTTTACCAGGTCAGTTTATATAAACAGTAATTACCCTCCCATACTTTACCAGGTCAGTTTTATATAAACAGTAATTACCCTCCATACTTTACCAGAAGGTCAGTTTTATATAAACAGTAATTACCCTCCATACTTTACCAGGTCAGTTTTATATAAACAATAATTACCCTCCATACTTTACCAGAAGGTCAGTTTTATACAAACAGTAATTACCCTCCATACTTTACCAGGTCAGTTTTATATAAACAGTAATTACCCTCCATACTTTACCAGAAGGTCAGTTTTATATAAACAATAATTACCCTCCATACTTTACCAGAAGGTCAGTTTTATATAAACAATAATTACCCCCCATACTTTACCAGAAGGTCAGTTTTATATAAACAATAATTACCCTCCATACTTTACCAGAAGGTCAGTTTTATATAAACAGTAATTACCCTCCATACTTTACCAGAAGGTCAGTTTTATATAAACAATAATTACCCCTCATACTTTACCAGAAGGTCAGTTTTATATAAACAGTAATTACCCTCTATACTTTACCAGGTCAGTTTTATATAAACAGTAATTACCCTCCATACTTTACCAGAAGGTTAGTTTTATATAAACAGTAATTACCCTCCATACTTCACCACGTCAGTTTTATATAAACAGTAATCACCCACCATACTTTACCAGAAGGTCAGTTTTATATAAATAGTAATCACCCTCCATACTTTACCAGAAGGTCAGTTTTATATAAACAGTAATTACCCTCCATACTTTACCAGAAGGTCAGTTTTATATAAACAGTAATTACCCTCCATACTTTACCAGAAGGTCAGTTTTATATAAACAGTAATTACCCTCCATACTTTACCAGAAGGTCAGTTTTATATAAACAATAATTACCCTCCATACTTTACCATGTCAGTTTTATATAAACAGTAATTACCCTCCATACTTTACCAGAAGGTCAGTTTTATATAAACAGTAATTACCCCCCATACTTTACCAGAAGGTCAGTTTTATATAAACAGTAATTACCCTCCATACTTTACCAGAAGGTCAGTTTTATATAAACAGTAATTACCCTCCATACTTTACCAGAAGGTCAGTTTTATATAAACAGTAATTACCCCCCATACTTTACCAGAAGGTCAGTTTTATATAAACAATAATTACCCTCCATACTTTACCAGAAGGTCAGTATTATATAAACAGTAATTACCCTCCATACTTTACCAGGTCAGTATTATATAAACAGTAATTACCTTTTATACTTTACCAGGTCAGTTTTATATAAACAGTAATTACCCCCCATACTTTACCAGAAGGTCAGTTTTATATAAACAGTAATTACCCCCCATACTTTACCATGTCAGTTTTATATAAACAGTAATTACCCTCCATACTTTACCAGAAGGTCAGTTTTATATAAACAGTAATTACCCTGTATACTTTACCAGAAGGTCAGTTTTATATAAACAATAATTACCCTCCATACTTTACCAGAAGGTCAGTTTTATATAAACAGTAATTACCCTCCATACTTTACCAGGTCAGTTTTATATAAACAATAATCACCCTCCATACTTTACCAGAAGGTCAGTTTTATATAAACAATAATCACCCTCCATACTTTACCAGAAGGTCAGTATTAACAACATTATTAGGTATCAACAGACCTAACATTTATACTTCATCTTACAATATAAGCAACCATCTACTTAAAAGTGTTATCAGTATATTAATTAATAAACACATTGTTTGTTATAAAAAAATAACTAAATGATAACTATTAATTTGTTAAGGAGACAAAAGTTCAAGCATAAAGACTAAGCCATGTACAATTCAAACTGAGCTTGAGCAGCAAAACCACATACATCTATCTTTTTAATAGGGAGAAATAATTTTTTGAAAATCTTTAATTTAATGTCAATTCACAGGTAAGTTGTATTTGTGTAAAAAGAATAAGAATTCCATTTAAGTTCTCGTGAATGAATAAATAATTACCGGGTAAAATAAACACATATCTATCAGCTTCTTACAAATTTTATGTGGAAGATTGTTGGAATTCAAACGTTCAAGTCCCAGAAAAATACATTATTTTCCTCCGGACAATACCTTAAAACTACATGTTTCAAACTCTTTTTGGTGAATTAATCTGAAATTTTGTAATCATGGACAATCAAAAGTGTTTTAATGATAAAAGCTACCCCCAAAATGGAGGGTTGTCAGGTATATAAGCAGTATGGTTGTAAATCTTGTTATACACAGTCAGATAAGGAGACACTCGATAATCCCCAGATAGTATTCCCAGGTAAGGAGACACTCGATATTCCCCAGACAGTATTCCTAGGTAAAGAGACACTCGATATTCCCCAGACAGTATTCCTAGGTAAGGAGACACTCGATATTCCCCAGACAGTATTCCTAGGTAAAGAGACACTCGATATTCCCCAGACAGTATTCCTAGGTAAGGAGACACTCGATATTCCCCAGACAGTATTCCTAGGTAAAGAGACACTCGATATTCCCCAGACAGTATTCCTAGGTAAAGAGACACTCGATATTCCCCAGACAGTATTCCTAGGTAAAGAGACACTCGATATTCCCCAGACAGTATTCCTAGGTAAGGAGACACTCGATATTCCCCAGACAGTATTCCTAGGTAAAGAGACACTCGATATTCCCCAGACAGTATTCCTAGGTAAAGAGACACTCGATATTCCCCAGACAGTATTCCTAGGTAAGGAGACACTCGATATTCCCCAGACAGTATTCCTAGGTAAAGAGACACTCGATATTCCCCAGACAGTATTCCTAGGTAAAGAGACACTCGATATTCCCCAGACAGTATTCCTAGGTAAAGAGACACTCGATATTCCCCAGACAGTATTCCTAGGTAAGGAGACACTCGATATTCCCCAGACAGTATTCCTAGGTAAGGAGACACTCGATATTCCCCAGACAGTATTCCTAGGTAAGGAGACACTCGATATTCCCCAGACAGTATTCCTAGGTAAGGAGACACTCGATATTCCCCAGACAGTATTCCTAGGTAAAGAGACACTCGATATTCCCCAGACAGTATTCCTAGGTAAAGAGACACTCGATATTCCCCAGACAGTATTCCTAGGTAAGGAGACACTCGATATTCCCCAGACAGTATTCCTAGGTAAAGAGACACTCGATATTCCCCAGACAGTATTCCTAGGTAAAGAGACACTCGATATTCCCCAGACAGTATTCCTAGGTAAAGAGACACTCGATATTCCCCAGACAGTATTCCTAGGTAAGGAGACACTCGATATTCCCCAGACAGTATTCCTAGGTAACGTATAGAGTGAGAGCCTCTATATAGTCAGTCTACTTGTCTAACATACAATTAAAACAGCATGATCACAATGACAAATGAACATATATATTCTACATTGAAAATAACTGTGATATCTAAAGGAACTTTTACGAATAAAACAAGCAAAATTTATGTATCACAGACTATATGACATAGTTCTTATTATTTTTATTAATAAATGAATGTAAGTGAACTTTAAGTTTTACCACAGACTTGTATTAATAATTGTAGATCTATACCTACTCTTACAATATAAGTCTGTGGATTTACTGTATTATTTTTACCTAGATCAAAAAGTTTGTAAGTGTTCTCAGATATAAATGTAACACAATAGTATTGTTCCTAACTACAGTAAATTTTATATACAGAATCAAAACAATATCTCCATTGTAAAATATCACATAATCACATGGTTTAGTATGGAGCATTGTAAGGGAGATAACCCTTATACAATCTATGTAGCAGAAATCATTAGTAGTGCGATCATTTCCTCATCCCAATTTCAATCCATATTGCTATTCATACACACAAGTCTTCATAAGATCAGATAAAAAATTTCGAATAATATGAATCAAACTTCAACAAGACTATTGCTACCACCCACAGGTAGGAAAGTGTCTTGATGTCAACGCTTGTGAGAAAGTGCACTTGTCACCTCATATAAATACATTTTAAAAATGCTTGACAAATGTATCTTCTTAAATCTAACAATCAACATCTGCGTAACCAGTATCTCCTAAATCAACACACAAACCCTTCTGTAAACAATATAAGGGTCAGTGGGACTCGTAATCAATAAATATCAGATTCATATCACATTATAAATCTGGGCCATCTGTTACAATTACAATTTATAAATACAACTTATAGGAAATAATTGCACTCAATCATTTCAAAAGCATACCGATCAACAGTATGTAAACAAAATATTAAACAATTATCTAATTATTGTCAACAGCATTATACAATAGATAACAGACATTTCATAGATAATCATCCATGAATTAAAATAAATATGGACGTTAAAAAATTACAAAGCTCTATCAAATGAGCACAAATGTACCATTAATAAATCATACAACAATGTAACTTGTACACGCATACTTCACACCCCACATACATTGTACAACTATGTATACCTGGTACACATGTACCCCACATACATTGTACAACTATGTATACTGGGTACACATGTACTTCACACCTTACATATATATTGTACAACTATGTATATAACTGGTACACACGTACCCCACATACATTGTACAACTATGTATACTGGGTACACATGTACCACACATACATTGTACAACTATGTATACTGGGTACACATGTACCCCACATACATTGTACAACTATGTATACTGGGTACACATGTACCCCACATACATTGTACAACTATGTATACTCGGTACACATGTACCCCACATACATTGTACAACTATGTATACTCGGTACACATGTACCCCACATACATTGTACAACTATGTATACTCGGTACACATGTACCCCACATACATTGTACAACTATGTATACTCGGTACACATGTACCCCACATACATTGTACAACTATGTATACTGGGTACACATGTACCCCACATACATTGTACAACTATGTATACTGGGTACACATGTACCCCATATACATTGTACAACTATGTATACTCGGTACACATGTACCCCACATACATTGTACAACTATGTATACTCGGTACACATGTACCCCACATACATTGTACAACTATGTATACTCGGTACACATGTACCCCACATACATTGTACAACTATGTATACTCGGTACACATGTACCACACACCCTACACACATGCTATAGTCATCTATCTTGCTACACATGTACCACACACCCTAGACATGTTGTATGACCATGGATGTTAGGGACACATGGATCCCACCACATACATTCATAATTCATTGTAAAACAGCACAAGATGGCTGTGATAGGATCAATAGAACACCTAACATCTACGTCATGATCTGTCATGTCCAGCGGATGACCAATACAGTATGGGTCAATATTTAGTGAAGTCAGTGTTATATTCAATGTTTTATTACATGTGTCCTGATAGGTGAAGAATACAGTTTAAGTTATAATTATAACTTATTTGAAGAACCCTACAGCTTCAATGTATTTTGTTGAGAGAAGAATCTAGGTGTACTTGGTGCCTTCAGCAGAACTGCTGTAGTGGTAGTAGAAATACTTCATTCTCATGTAGGTATAGTAGATACTGGTACGGATGCTGCCACAGGTGACAGAGTTTGGATTGAGTTTGCAGTACAGATAGGAGGCCAACACCACAAGTAGTACACAGCAGATTATCAGTAGTGCCCACAATACATTCTTCGCCAATGTTTCGTCCGATTCTACAATCAAATGAGAGATCATTAAAAAGGATGTTGGTATCGGAAAACGAATCCTATTGTATATACGACGGTCCAATAACAGAAATGATGGCATACAAAACTATCAAACCCTTCAATCTGTATCAATGGTAAATGATCCTGATAGGCATAAAGAGAGATAATTTCTGTCAAAAAAAGTAATCATAAGAACCAAGAACAACAAACATTATCATACCTTGATCCTGCTCCTGATTCTGGACTAGAGATTCATCAAATCGGACCTTCTTCTCTTCCTTTTCCCCTGAGGAAAAGAAAATTATACAAAGGCATGTTCAAATGATTTAATGACAGTAACAAGTCACCAACAGTGTAATCAGTGTAAACATCAAATTGGACAGAATTGTCATGTGTTAAAAATGCCATCATACATTTATATAGGACAGAATTCCAAGACATTTGTAATATATACAGAACCAATTTACAGCTTCTTAGTAAACAAACAACAGTAAACACTGATATATCAACATTTAAATAATAACAATCAACCTTAAAGATAAACATTCAGCTCACCTGTCTTTCTTTTGCGAAGTATAGACACAGGTGATGTGGCGTCGTTGTTTTCATTATTCTCATCCCCCTCACTACCACTGAGTTTCTTCATAGACTCTGATCAAATGATATTTTAAGTTAATATTTTAAAAAGAAAATGTACTTTGTTGTTCTTCATAGATATCAGTGATTGATGGATTTCAGTAAAATCTTCAGGACCAAACTGCTATTACTTTCTACTCTAATATAAAGGTTGCCATGGTGACTCCCTAGTAACATTACCTTGGTACTGTTCCTGGCCCACTTTAGCGTACACTGATGCAAAGAAGTCCAGACTCTGTACCGTGACAGGATGGCTGTCACCTAACAACTGCTGGCGTATCTTTGTTGCCTTGAATCAGAAAAAATATGTTTCTGTCAAGTTATCAGCTGTTTTAAATCAATGAAATGAGGTCTTTCTTTTAAGAAAATAGAAATAAAATGGTATTCAGTACATGCTATGTACATGTATACTGTCACTGATAAAATGGCAACTTACCTTGCCTGCATATTCCAAAGCCAGTTGTGGTCTGAAATGAAATTATATGAAAATTATAAACCAATGGTAAATAAAACTCCACAAAATCTTACTGTGTGGTATTTGGTTCCCTCACTTTATGGCTTGATGATTGTTTACATTTTACTGAAGGAGAGCGTGTTACCATATCAATTCACACTAAATCAATTAACATTGGGAAATCTGAATAACAGCCTACTGTCAAATGTCAATTAAATTTGTTTTGATATATATTTTTTACCATAATATCTTTGTGAAATGAAACAAAGGGAACAGTTGTTTTCCACAGAAACATCTATGTGCTGCAGCAATGATAGAACGTGTGTAGATAGATACAATGATCAGACCAATGATAGAACACATGTAGATAGATACAATGGTCAGACCAATGATAGAACATGTGTGTAGATAGATACAATGGTCAGACCAATGATAGAACTCACGTGTAGATAGATACAATGATCAGACCAATGATAGAACACGTGTAGATAGATACAATGATAGAACATGTGTGTAGATAGATACAATGGTCAGACCAATGATAGAACTCACGTGTAGATAGATACAATGGTCAGACCAATGATAGAACACATGTGTAGATAAATACAATGGTCAGACCAATGATAGAACACGTGTAGATAGATACAATGATCAGACCAATGATAGATCATGTGTAGATAGATACAATGATAGAACTCACGTGTAGATAGATACAATGGTCAGACCAATGATAGAACACGTGTAGATAGATACAATGATAGAACACACGTGTAGATAGATACAATGGTCAGACCAGTGATAGAACACGTGTAGATAGATACAATGATAGAACACGTGTGTAGATAGATACAATGATCACACCAATGATAGAACACGTGTAGATAAATACAATGGTCACACCAATGATAGATCACGTGTAGATAGATACAATGGTAGAACACGTGTGTAGATAGATACAATGGTCAGACCAATGATAGAACATGTGTGTAGATAGATACAATGGTCAGACCAATGATAGAACACGTGTAGATAGATACAATGATCAGACCAATGATAGAACATGTGTGTAGATAGATACAATGATAGAACATGTGTGTAGATAGATACAATGGTCAGACCAATGATAGAACACGTGTAGATAGATACAATGGTAGAACACGTGTAGATAGATACAATGGTCAGACCAGTGATAGAACACGTGTGTAGATAGATACAATGATAGAACACGTGTGTAGATAGATACAATGATAGAACACATGTGTAGATAGATACAATGGTCAGACCAATGATAGAACACGTGTAGATAGATACAATGGTAGAACACGTGTGTAGATAGATACAATGATAAAACACATGTGTAGATAGATACAATGATAGAACATGTGTGTAGATAGATACAATGATAGAACACGTGTGTAGATAGATACAATGATAGAACACGTGTGTGTAGATAGATACAATGATAAAACATGTGTGTAGATAGATACAATGATAGAACACGTGTGTAGATAGATACAATGATAGAACACGTGTGTAGATAGATACAATGATAGAACATGTGTGTGTAGATAGATACAATGGTCAGACCAATGATAGAACATGTGTGTAGATAGATACAATGGTCAGACCAATGATAGAACATGTGTGTAGATAGATACAATGGTCAGACCAATGATAGAACATGTGTGTAGATAGATACAATGGTCAGACCAATGATAGAACACGTTTGTAGATAGATACAATGATAGAACATGTGTGTAGATAGATACAATGGTCAGACCAGTGATAGAACATGTGTGTAGATAGATACAATGATAGAACACATGTGTAGATAGATACAATGGTCAGACCAGTGATAGAACACGTGTAGATAGATACAATGATAGAACATGTGTGTAGATAGATACAATGGTCAGACCAGTGATAGAACACGTGTAGATAGATACAATGATAGAACATGTGTGTAGATAGATACAATGGTCAGACCAGTGATAGAACACGTGTAGATAGATACAATGATAGAACATGTGTGTAGATAGATACAATGGTCAGACCAGTGATAGAACATGTGTGTAGATAGATACAATGATAGAACACATGTGTAGATAGATACAATGGTCAGACCAGTGATAGAACACGTGTAGATAGATACAATGATAGAACATGTGTGTGTAGATAGATACAATGATCAGACTAATGATATAACATGTATGTAGATAAATACAATGATAGAACACGTGTGTAGATAGATGCAATGATAGAACACGTGTGTAGATAGATACAATGATAGAACACGTGTGTAGATAGATACAATGATAGAACATGTGTGTAGATAGATACAATGATAGAACACGTGTGTAGATAGATACAATGATAGAACATGTGTGTAGATAGATACAATGATAGAACATGTGTGTAGATAGATACAATGATAGAACACGTGTGTAGATAGATACAATGATAGAACACGTGTGTAGATAGATACAATGATCAGACCAATGATAGAACATGTGTGTAGATAGATACAATGATAGAACATGTGTGTAGATAGATACAATGATAGAACATGTGTGTAGATATAGATACAATGATAGAACATGTGTGTAGATATAGATACAATGGTCAGACCAATGATAGAACACGTGTGTGTAGATAGATACAATGGTCAGACCAATGATAGAACATGTATGTAGATAGATACAATGATAGAACATGTGTGTAGATAGATACAATGGTCAGACCTATGATAGAACATGTGTGTGTAGATAGATACAATGGTCAGACCAATGATATAACATGTGTGTAGATAGATACAATGGTCAGACCAATGATAGAACATGTGTGTGTAGAGTGATACAATGGTCAGACCAATGATAGAATACTTACTGATCCTTATCCAAACACAGTTTTGCCAGATGCTCATATTCTTCAGCCCGGACAGTGTCCATATTCTGGTCCATTTTCTCTCCACTTTCTGTCGTCTTCTCAGCTTCTTCTAAATAAATCCACAAAAAAACAAAGACTATCACATTGTTTAATTTTAAGCATTCTTTTCAGTTTTTCTATTCCAATCCCATTATTATTAAAGAGCAAAATTAAAAGGCTTTATATACAGAGTTTCCCCTGAGAATTTGTAATTATGACACATTGTTTTCACAATATGAACAAAACAATAAACAAACTCTACATGTAGTAAACACCTAGGATAGTATTGTATATATATTGTCTGGTTTGTGAGGAGATGGAATGGTGACATGGAGTATGTTACAAAACTAACTTTTGTTATGTAATAGAATTCTACAGAATACTAGTACATTTGTATCTGAATTAGTAACATTGAGCTTACCTAGTCTTGCCTGAATTTCCGTCGTGTCTATTAAGGCAGTCTCGTAGTACACTTTCTCAGCTTGTATAAAGTGGACGGCCTTGTCCACTACATGGGGTTAAGGAACAACAACAAACAGTGGTCAAGAGTTACAAAGGTAGGATTCTGTAATACCTGGATTGAGAAGGCTGAAATCTTTAGATTTCATCAAACAAAAGGTGGCCGACTATCGATACCTGCCAACTCTCCTTATTTGGAGGAAAACTTTCAATTTTGATCCATGACATTAACTATCAGCAAAACTTTTTTCTTTATTCATGAGTGCAATCTCTGCTTTGTCATGACCACCTAGCAGTGACCACACCTAGTCACAATATTTTGACAATGGGCACTAACCGTTGACCAAAAAAGACATCACCAAAAACAAAGTTTACAAAAACGTATATTGAAGAGATATTTAAAATTTGTACGATATGTTTTCCTCTTCATTTATGTCCTTTCAACAAATATCTTGGATGCTGATTAGTAATTAAGTCACAATTTTTTTTTTCAGAGGGCCAACATAAGTCTGATCATACAATCATGTAGTACAATGTGGTAAGATACAGCAATCAAAGTATATAAACATTTCATGAACCTGAATCATATAGTGTAACAACAAATAGAAAGAGAATTTCCTCTGATAATCAATAAGATGTTTTCAAACCAAGGATACATTCATCTTTTTGGTAAAATAGATCAGCAATCTGAAATAAAGAACATGTGTTAGTGTAACATTTAAACAGAGTGTGGACGGTGAATAATTGGTTAGCCAGTGTTGTCTTAAATATTTGTTGGCCTTCATTTATTTAGCATGTACATAGAAAAGGGCTCAACTTTATGGGTGATTCAAAATTACTCACAACAATATTTTGAAGTTAAAATCTAATATGTAGTAATGACTGACAAACAAGACAAGCTTACATTTCGTAGGCACTGTGGCAGCAATGGAAAGCGGCTGTCAGACTGGAGGTTCTTTAAACAGCCCATGTAACACTTCAGGGCACAGTTCTTCTTGCCGTCTTTGTCATAAGTAAGGCCTCTCTCAAACAATGCATTTCTACTATCACTGTCAAGTTGTGTCAGGTCGCCTAAATCTACCTCCTCATCTACAAAAACAGAGTTACCATGTAAATCACATCTACGAAACAACATCAGACAGGGCTAAGTTACCTCCCAACTACAAACACAATAACAGACAGCGTTACCATCTACATATACAACAAAAGAGTTTTCTCCCATCTACACACACAACTACAAACACAATGACATAGTTATGTCCCATCTTCAAACAGTGACAGACAGACAAGAGCTACCCCCATCTACAAACACAATGACAGAGTTACCTCCCATCTACAAACACATTGACAGAGTTACCTCCCGTCTACAAACACAATGACAGAGTTACCTCCCGTCTACAAACACAATGACAGAGTTACCTCCCATCTTAAAACACAATGACAGAGTTACCTCCCATCTTAAAACACAATGACAGAGTTACCTCCCATCTTAAAACACAATGCTGATGTTACCAACAGAGTTGTCTCCCATATATAAAGTACTGACCATGCATACGTACATGTAAGCGACAACTTTACTAGGGACAATTTACAAAATGAACACAATTTCCACAAATTAAACCTTAAAACACAATGTATTGTGCGCAGGTTTATGTAACAATCATGGTTTACCATCATCATCTACAGCCTTGTCTTGTGTTTCCTGGTTTTCAGCTCCATCAGCAGAGTCAGGATGTTGTGTTTCTCCATTTTCTAAACTTTCCTCACTAGATGCTATACCACTATCAGTCGACTGTAAATCGTGTGATGTCTCATTTCCAGCACCTACTTGCTTGTCACCATCATCTTTTGTTGGATCCTTTGTACTTCCTGTATTGCCTCCATCTTTTTTATCCTCAATAGAACTATCATTTGTTGATAGTTGTAAATCTTTTTCCTTAACGGTATCTTTTTCTTCTGCCATTTTACCCTGATTTAAGAAACAATTACTGTATAACATCACTCAATGAAATTATACAAATATATATTTTATTTTCATATGTATATGATTATACATTGGCCTTAACCTCCCCATTCATAAAAGGCAATACTCATGTTGTGGGAGTAAGCTAGGAGATCCAGAGTATTTACTGTTTTCATCAAATTCCACAATACCAATGACAGCATCACTGTATGATAGGGGTACATGTGGTAACACACTTGTCTTTAAGCTATATATAGTTGGCCAGAATTTGAATCCCTGATCAGACGTGAAAATGTATCAGGGTCATCCAGTTTCCTCCCACAGTAAGACCCCGCACGCGCTTCCATCCGAGCCAACAAGCATGCATGTAAGTTAGTGTAGTTTGTTTCGCAAGTGTTGTTAACTAAATGAAGTTAACATTTTGAGTAGGGGTAGGGGTTAATATTTCTTATAAATACATGTAATGTCCTGATGCAGACGCTTGTAAATCTATAGCCAGAGTTTCCTCTGGCCCTGACACCAGAATCCATAGACTAACTGTCATTTATATTGTACACTTGGCTCAAAAATAAGTTGTGAGAGTTTTTGTGTTTAGAATATATATATATAATACATGTACGTGTGAAATTCTCAGATCCAAGTGATTTTTTTTTGTATATAACTTATCGTATCACCAGCGACATATGTACAAGAATGTATATATATGTCTCTGTTATTACATATCATCATTTTTTTTGTCGCATAAGTACTAGACTCCGTGAAAAATAATTCAAGAAGATTTCTCTTATGATCAGTGAATGTGCACAGAAACTGTAATCGTAGTAGGCTACACGTTTGTCTACTTTAATTCAGCAGGTGAAAGCAGCAGAAAACATATAGGCCTACTCCTTTATGTATAGTGTTCCGACTGCGATGCCGTCAAAACCATCTCGTCGTGTTGAAACTCTAGTCAGTAACAACACAGGTATCACATGTACATGTACAGGTAAAACTCTTTTCAGCTTACATCAATACATGCATGTCACTTGCATATGTTTATAAAATCCGGACCTGTTCTGATCATAAAATTGTGATATTTACATCATACATTACCGACGAGTGTAAGAAAACACAAGTGGAAACTAGCTTAAAGTACATACATACCTTTAAAATAAATCAAATCATATTTGACAGTAAACTAGTTACAACAGGTTCATCATGTCCGCCATATTGGAAGTAAGTGTTTCCTGTTCCGGTCTAGTTGTTTATAAGATAAGTTTATTTTTAGAAAGATCACGTGCTTATTCATTCATAACAAGAAAAAATCAGCTGCAGGTGCATCATCTCACGTGAGTATCGTTTAATGTTCAAATGCACGATGTCTATTTTGTGACTTTGCAATCATTTCGTGTTGTTAAAAGCACAGGAACTTGAGGTTATATTAAGTTATAATCAGAGACCTACAATTTATAATACAATATGATTAGTCAACCATTACAACAAGTATTGTGAAAACATGCTAATATATTAGGCCTATGATCATCCAAGGGATCATTTGGGAGGAGACCATGGGGCCATTGGCCCACAATTTTCCTGAATGACCCACATGATTAAAAAAAAATTCTTTAAATGGCCCATAAATTATATATTACAGAAAGTTCTTTTTCTTGAAAATGACCCATCCATTTGGTAACCCAAAATAATCCCTGTGATTATATGTTACTCAAAAATATTATCTTCATGCATATAAGTTGTACGTTGTGAAGCAAACACACACACACACACTATGTGTATACAATTTGATGATACTTTATTTAATATGATTTCCTCATGTCAAACTTTAACCATCGCATTTCTTTTATATCTCAATGATTTATTTATTTATAGCGTAAATGCATATTTCATGATAATTTTCTAAATTTGTAAACAATTTGCAAAAATATATATTCTCTCCTTTCATATTTCAGATACCATTGTGTAGACATCTATAGTCTGTATAAAAGATGAAGAACGACAGAATTGGATTAGTCAATTCTGTTGATATTGATGCCCAGCTTTCCCCGGACAAGACAAAACACTGTGACTGTCATGTCTGCACAGCGAAATGTTTAAGCATAATTTTCTTCTGTATCGGTGTGGTTTTGATGGGCACAATGGGAATCGCCCTGTACTTCAGTCTCCATAATGAAACCACAAAACTGGTGCCCACTGGTCCTTCAGTGGTGCCTGATCCTCCCCGCTGTACCGACCAGTGTGTGTAAGTATCTGTATATATTCTAGATCTATTCACCCCATACCAGAACTCCTCTTACACTACTTATACCCCAGCTACAGCCTCAGAGTTTCATATGGCGGCTGTTACACAGCACATATTATTATATTTTTGACATTTTGACATACAGCTGATCTCAGACATTGGCTTGTCTAATTATCTAGATGTATATACATTTAAGATGGGGTCAGAGAAAAGTGATAGTGTACAGATGTGTGTGTCAAAAAGAAAAAAAAGCCTTGGTATTTATACAATAGAACTGGAGCTTCTCTTAGTTGAGATTTCTAATCCTAGGGTTGTGGTGCCAAATGTGAAATAAAAGGAAACCAAATCCACCAGACTGAGACTTTATTCTGGAACCTTGGAACTCTCTGGACAGGTGCTCTAACTGTTGGGAATACATTACCACTGGCATCCAGTCCAGTCCAGTTCTAATATATTACCACTGACATCCAGTTTAGTCCAGTTCTAATACCTTACCACTGGCATCCAGCCCAGTCCAGTTCTAATACATTACCACTGGCATCCAGCCCAGTCCAGTTCTAATACATTACCACTGGCATCCAGCCCAGTCCAGTTCTAATACATTACCACTGCCATCCAGTCCAGTTCTAATACATTACCACTGACATCCAGTCCAGTCCAGTTCTAATACATTACCACTGACATCCAGCCCAGTTCTAATACATTACCACTGACATCCAGTCCAGTCCAGTTCTAATACATTACCACTGGCATCCAGTCCAGTTCTAATACATTACCACTGACATCCAGTCCAGTCCAGTTCTAATACATTACCACTGACATCCAGCCTAGTCCAGTTCTAATACATTACCACTGGCATCCAGCCTAGTCCAGTTCTAATACATTACCACTGACATCCAGTCCAGTCCAGTTCTAATACATTACCACTGACATCCAGCCTAGTCCAGTTCTTATACATTACCACTGGCATCCAGTCCAGTTCTAATACATTACCACTGGCATCCAGTCCAGTTCTTATACATAATTACCACTGGCATCCAGTCCAGTCCAGTTCTTATACATTACCACTGGCATCCAGTCCAGTTCTTATACATTACCACTGGCATCCAGTCCAGTTCTAATGCATTACCACTGGCATCCAGTCCAGTCCAGTTCTTATACATTACCACTGGCATCCAGTCCAGTTCTTATACATTACCACTGGCATCCAGTCCAGTTCTAATGCATTACCACTGACATCCAGCCCAGTCCAGTTCTAATACATTACCACTGGCATCCAGCCTAGTCCAGTTCTAATTCATTACCACACATGTACAAGGCCCTGTAAGTGGTAGTCCCTTCAAATTCTCATTGTACACATCTGTATGGATAAAACTTACATTCAGCATCTACTATACACACTCCAAGTTTCCTCAGACCCCAAAACCAGATGTTCAGCATTTTCACAGACAGATGTTTGGTAATATTCATATTGGGATGTCTAGCTGCCAATCAAAATACCTGAAGTGTTATATAATTATACATTGATAAAACTTGGGTTAAATTATGCAGCACAAGACCTAAAGCCTGTGATTACAAGTAATTCAGATACACTGGACTGGATTAGTATTGTCTTTCTATGATGATTATTATGGTATTTACAACTGATGTGAGTATAACACCTCACATCCTCGCTAGCCAAGGCTTCTGATTATGTTACATTCCAGAAACGTTCATGGAGTGTAATTAATACAATCAGAAGCCTTGGCTAGCGAAGATGATCACCTCATTGAGTTTGTCTTTAGTATGCAGTGCCCTGCAACCCTCACACACTACAAACTGTATTATTATGTCTCTTTATATTTCAATACACGACAACATTAGCCCTGCATCCTTCTCTACAACTTTGGGTACATGCAAAAGTTGACCCTTGAAATTTAGCAATTTCAGAAGTTAAATCACTTAATTTCTCAGAAATCTGAAGGTTCAAACCATATATGTCAAATAGACATGTGCTTTCAAAACCAAAAGTCAAATTTGATTTCAGGGAGTCAAAAACATACTCTCAAGCACAGGGGCTTGGCACGATTTTCCAAATGATAGTCCATATATATATGTATACATATATATATGGACTATCATTTGGAAAATCGTGCCAAGCCCCTGGCTTGGCACGATTTTCCAAATGATAGTCCATATATATATGTATACATATATATATGGACTATCATTTGGAAAATCGTGCCAAGCCCCTGTGCTCTCAAGGGTCTACTGGATGTCCTGGTTCAATATATATTTGACCTCTCTTTTGAAAAGGTGATCCACGAGTATTACAATGAACTCCGATCCCTTGACTAGCAAAGTTGTCTCCCATATACATGAGGGAATTAACATATATTAGTAAAGAAATAATTCTATAGGTGTTGGTGAGTCTGTGATGGTTTGATCATTTGACCACTTTTATTACATTACCTGTAACCTGGTTTGTTTCAATCTGTATCAGTTTACATATGTACATTTATTGCTTGTAGAAGTTTATGACTGAACTCTAATATCAGTTTATCACTGTTGACAGTGTGATGATGATTTAAAAACAAAAACAAAAAAATTCTTCAGAAAGAAACAGTTAAGTAAAACAAGACTTATATCCATTTACATGTTGATTTGTCATGAAGCTGAATCGACGATTTGATTTAGTTACACTTTATCATGCATTAGTGGTCATTTGTCTGATGAAAATAATGGGGAATGTTTATCCTATTAGTCAAGAATCAAAACATCATAACAGTCTCTGGTTGTACTGTGTGAACCTCAGGATGTCATCATGATAAGGTTGATTACATTGAATGTCGCTGATAAAACAGGTGTAGCCACATTTAACGATGACAGTTGATATATCAACAGGATATCCGGATCAGTAAATATCAGTTATCTTAGATATAGAGTAGAAATTCAAGTACATATACATGTGTTAATCATTTTAACTGCAGTGATCATATATCAGAAATTTCAGCTTGATCAAACTTCAATGGTATCCCTTCCTGTGTCATCACTAGTGATGAAACAACTTTTTTGCTTTTGACCAGAACAATGGCCCTGTGCTTTCTATTTACTTATTGAAATCCACAGATTTTTTGGTTCAGCTCCAACTGAAGTGAAATAAGTGGTTATTTTGCTGCACCTCTGTAGTATATACCTCACAGCTTTTAATAAAATACTCATGATCAGACCCAATTCTAAATGGTGCTGTACATGTCTTGTTATGAAGCAATAGCTATAGCTGTAGTTCATAAGGAGGCTACTTCATGATCTACAGAAGGAAATCGTAACAAGCTTATATATAATTATAACTGGATTTGATATACCTTTCATATGATACAAGTTGTTTACACCATATAGCTGCATGTTCTGAAGGGGAAGTAGACACTGACACCTTATTAGACTTTGACCATGACTGGCACTTTAGATAAGCTGATTTATAGGATGACATCTTATTTATATATGTATATATTTCTCTCAGTACAACTACGACAGGAAATTCAAATCTATATCTACATATAGTGTATATGATACTTTGTGCTAATAAATAGATATATAACATAGTAACACAAATGACGAAGGAAAACAACTTTTTGACTCACGAATGCCCTGACCGGGTCTCAAACTCACGATCTACGGCACTAAATCGCCTAGCCAGAAATACCTGCAGCTTATACCACTGCGCCACATATGCGTTATATATATATATACTCAACTCATATTATGACATTAAAAATGTTTCTGTTATCATATAATCAGATTTTTTTTGTATGAGGAAGGTTCACCAGTTTTCTTTGAGCTTTAATTTGCATGACAAAATTGTACACCACGTGTGTGTTTCTCCTGTAATAGTTTACTAGCTATTATTGTACACCACGTGTGTGTTGCTCCTGTAATAGTTTACTAGCTATTGTACACCATGTGTGTGTTCCTCCTGTAATGGTTTACTAGCTATTGTACACCATGTGTGTGTTCCTCATGTAATGGTTTATTAGCTATTGTACACCACGTGTGTGTTCCTCCTGTAATGGTTTACTAGCTATTGTACACCACGTGTGTGTTCCTCCTGTAATAGTTTACTAGCTATTGTACACCACGTGTGTGTTCCTCCTGTAATGGTTTACTAGCTATTGTACACCACGTGTGTGTTCCTCCTGTAATGGTTTACTAGCTATTGTACACCACGTGTGTGTTCCTCCTGTAATAGTTTACTAGCTATTGTACACCACGTGTGTGTGTTCCTCCTGTAATAGTTTACTAGCTATTGTACACCATGTGTGTTCCTCCTGTAATGGTTTACTAGCTATTGTACACCATGTGTGTATTCCTCCTGTAATGGTTTACTAGCTATTGTACACCACGTGTGTGTTCCTCCTGTAATGGTTTACTAGCTATTGTACACCATGTGTGTGTTTCTCCTGTAATAGTTTACTAGCTATTGTACACCATGTTTGTGTTCCTCCTGTAATGGTTTACTAGCTACGGTACGGCCAGAGATCTGTCAATTAAAAATGTCTTTAACTTTTTATCTCTGATTTCTGTCAATGGATTGAATTAGCATGCCTAATTGCTTTGTAAAGTTTTCCCTAAATAAGCATACCTAATTTAATTGCTTTGTAAAGTTTCTCTAAAATTAGCATGCCTATATCATATATAGATAATTATATATAATTATTTTGTGAAGTTTGCCCTAAAAATAGCATGCGTAATTGCTTTATCATTTTTTTTCTGATTCATAATATTCTTTTTATGCTTAGAGTGGGATATGTTTTCTTGAAAAGTTGAAATTGTATGTACAACACCGTTTATTAACAATAATAACGCAAATATTTTCATCTAAAATCGACCCAAGTCTGACAACCATTACGGACCAAATCCATGATGGCGACGTGCATTTCGGCTTATTGCATAAGTCGGTTAATCGGGTAAAAAGCCACCGCAAATAGGCAACCCAATTAAGCGGAATGCACTGTATTATACAGGTAGATAAACTAACTTTGCAGAAATTAATGCTACAATATTTGTACGTACGTAGTTTGAAGAATGAAATTATTTAGGACTGTGTTTCAGAATAACATTGGTGGAGAGTATACCAGAGAATTTGACGTACCCAGCAGGCTCCCCTTCTCATCCCTCAACCTACTCCGCACTGATGGACTTGATGGAGATGGCCACTACACAAATAGAGATTGCCTCCTTCTACTGGACTCTCAATGGATCAGACATTGATTACCATGACAACTCAAGCTGGCAGGTAATTATAATTTTAATAAATATAATTGTAATAGTTCGGAGTTATACATACTGCTATATCACAGTACCATAGCGGTCTCAAGGAACCGGAGTTATACATACCGCTATATCACAGTACCATAGTGGTCTCAAGGAACCGGAGTTATACATACCGCTATATCACAGTAACATAGTGGTCTCAAGGAACCGAAGTTATACATACCGCTATATCACAGTACCATAGCAGTCTCAAGGAACCGGAGTTATACATACCGCTATATCACAGTAACATAGTGGTCTCAAGGCGGTTCCCAAATTATTATCCGTTGTTGGGTCTTCAGCAACCAGCCAATGTCTTTCTGAGCTCCCTGGGGAGCATAGAATCATAGCTGCCATTTCAGTGCTAACAGCTTACACACGACTTTTCTTTCACTTCCCTACCATGTAGATTATGTCTACTCATTTACAGCTGAGTCAACTGGAACACATCAGAGTAAAGTATCTTGTTCAAGGATACAACACAGCACCCTTTCCCTGACTCGAACTTGAGACCTTTCGATCACTTAGCCCCACGTCCTACGACTAGACTAGCTAGTACTAGGTAGATATTCCACAACAATTCTAAGTGGTAGGTAGATATAGAAACCCCACATGATAGATATATATCACAACAACTCCAGCTGGTAGATAGATATACCACAACAGCTCCAGCTGGTAAATAGATATGTACAACAACTCCAGTTTGTAAATAGATATACCAAAACAACTCCAGTTTGTAAATAAATATACCAAAACAACTCCAGTTTGTAAATAGATATACCAAAACAACTCCAGTTTGTAAATAGATATACCAAAACAACTGCAGCTGGTAGATATATACCAAAACAACTGCAGCTGGTAGATATATACCAAAACAACTCCAGCTGGAAGATAGATATACAACAACAACTCCAGCTGGTAGATATATATACCACAACAACTCCAGCTGGTAGATATAATACCACAACAACTCCAGCTGGTAGATATAATACCACAACAACTCCAGCTGGTAGATATATACCACAACAACTCCAGCTGGTAGATAGATATACCAAAACAACTCCAGTTTGTAAATAGATATACCAAAACAACTCCAGCTGGAAGATAGATATACTACAACAACTCAACTCCAGCTGGTAGATATATACCACAACAACTCCAGCTGGTAGATAGATATACCACAACAACTCCAGCTGGTAGATATATACCAAAACAACTCCAGCTGGAAGATAGATATGCCACAACAACTCCAGCTGGTAGATGTATACCACAATAACTCCAGCTGGTAGATATATACCACAATAACTCCAGCTGGTAGATATATACCAAACCAACTCCAACTGGTAGATATATACCACAACAACTCCAGCTGGTAGATATATACCAAAACAACTCTAGCTGGTAGATAGATATACCACAACAACTCCAGCTGGTAGATAGATATACCACAACAACTCCAGTTTGTAAATAGATATACCAAAACAACTCCAGTTTGTAAATAGATATACCAAAACAACTCCAGCTGGAAGATAGATATACAACAACAACTCCAGCTGGTAGATATATATACCACAACAACTCCAGCTGGTAGATATAATACCACAACAACTCCAGCTGGTAGATATATACTACAACAACTCCAGCTGGTAGATAGATATACCAAAACAACTCCAGTTTGTAAATAGATATACCAAAACAACTCCAGCTGGAAGATAGATATACAACAACAACTCAACTCCAGCTGGTAGATATATACCACAACAACTCCAGCTGGTAGATAGATATACCACAACAACTCCAGCTGGTAGATATATACCAAAACAACTCCAGCTGGAAGATAGATATGCCACAACAACTCCAGCTGGTAGATATATACCACAATAACTCCAGCTGGTAGATATATACCACAATAACTCCAGCTGGTAGATATATACCAAACCAACTCCAACTGGTAGATATATACCACAACAACTCCAGCTGGTAGATATATACCAAAACAACTCTAGCTGGTAGATAGATATACCACAACAACTCCAGCTGGTAGATAGATATACCACAACAACTCCAGTTTGTAAATAGATATACCAAAACAACTCCAGTTTGTAAATAGATATACCAAAACAACTCCAGCTGGAAGATAGATATACAACAACAACTCCAGCTGGTAGATATATACCAAAACAACTCTAGCTGGTAGATAGATATACCACAACAACTCCAGCTGGTAGATAGATATACCACAACAACTCATAAAAGTGACAATCATAGAGAGTGTGTACTAAGATACATGTAATGATACTGTCTTTGTTATCAGGGGGAGAGAAATGTAATGATACTGTCTTTGTTATCAGGGGGAGAGAAATGTAATGATACTGTCTTTGTTATCAGGGGGAGAGTGTTTTGGAGACTTTAATAGCAGCTGGTCGTGATAGGAAGCTGAAGATCAAGATAGCACAGAACAAACCTGACAATGGGTATTACAACAATACCCGGGACCTAGCAAAATACGGTATGGTATTGTAATGAAAAAGGGTCATGTCATATTAACTCCTGGAATATATCAAATATGGTATGATATTGTAATTAAAAAAGTGTCATATTAACTCCCGGACCTAGCAAAATTAAATATCAGAATTAATATGGCGCAAGCAGATCAGAAAGTTAGTCATAAAACATACTTAACTCAGGCAATCAGAGAAATTAAAAAAGCTTTTTATATGGAGTATTCATGCACAGCAACATATATACACAGCTTATTGTCCAAAGAACTCACAGTTATATTGTGAAACCTGACTTAACTGGAACTGTATGGTACTGAGTCAATGTGTCGGTAAAGTTGAGGTCATTAATGACAGTTGAGCATGCCACTGTTCCTGTGGATGGGTAAGTCAGGTTTCACTCTAAAATTAACTTTGTTACTTCACAGCTGGAGCTGAGGTGAGATCCCTTGACTTTAAAAGTCTGATGGGGAATGGCATTCTACACACCAAGATGTGGCTTATAGACCGAAGACATTTCTATGTGGGAAGTGCAAACCTTGATTGGAGATCCCTAACTCAGGTAAGTGTTATTCCTTACTCTAGTAAGTATGGTCCCTAACTCAGGTAAGTGTTATTCCTTACTCTAGTAAGAATGGTCCCTAACTCAGGTAAGTGTTATCCCTGATCCAAATACATGTAAGAATGGTACCTAACTCAGGTAAATGTGATTACCAGCTCCAGAAAATATGGTCTCTTAATCTATTAAATATGATCTATAACTCTAGTAAGTATGATTCCTTACTCTAGTAAGTTTGATCCCTTACTCTAGTAAGTATGATCCCTTACTCTAGTAAGTATGATCCCTTACTCTAGTAAGTATGATCCCTAACTCTAGTAGGTATGATCCCTAACTCTAGTAAGTATGATTCCTTACTCTAGTAAGTTTGATCCCTTACTCTAGTAAGTATGATCCCTAACTCTAGTAAGTATGATCCCTTACTCTAGTAAGTATGATCCCTAACTCTAGTAAGTATGATCCCTAACTCTAGTAAGTATGATCCCTAACTCTAGTAAGTATGATCCCTTACTCTAGTAAGTATGATCCCTTACTCTAGTAAGTATGATCCCTTACTCTAGTAAGTATGATCCCTTACTCTAGTAAGTATGATCCCTTACTCTAGTAAATATGATCCCTTACTCTTAAGTAAATATGATCCCTTACTCTAGTAAGTATGATCCCTTACTCTAGTAAGTGTAAGTATGATCCCTTACTCTAGTAAATATGATCCCTAACTCTAGTAAGTATGATCCCTAATTCTAGTAAGTATGATCCCTAACTCTAGTAGGTATGATCCCTTACTCTAGTAAGTATGATCCCTTACTCTAGTAAGTATGATCCCTTACTCTAGTAAGTATGATCCCTTACTCTAGTAAGTATGATCCCTAACTCTAGTAAGTATGATCCCTTACTCTAGTAAGTATGATCCCTTACTCTAGTAAGTATGATCCCTAACTCTAGTAGGTATGATCCCTTACTCTAGTAAGTATGATCCCTTACTCTAGTAAGTATGATCTATAACTCTAGTAGTATGATCCCTTACTCTAGTAAGTATGATCCCTAACTCTAGTAAGTATGATCCCTAACTCTAGTAAGTATGATCCCTTACTCTAGTAAGTATGATCCCTTACTCTAGTAAGTATGATCCCTAACTCTAGTAGTATGATCCCTTACTCTAGTAAGTATGATCCCTAACTCTAGTAAGTATGATACCTTACTCTAGTAAGTATGATCCCTTACTCTAGTAAGTATGATCCCTTACTCTAGTAAGTATGATCCCTAACTCTAGTAAGTATGATCCCTAACTCTAGTAAGTATGATCTATAACTCTAGTAAGTATGATCTATAACTCTAGTAAGTATGATCCCTAACTCTAGTAAGTATGATCCCTTACTCTAGTAAGTATGATCCCTTACTCTAGTAAGTATGATCCCTTACTCTAGTAAGTATGATCTATAACTCTAGTAAGTATGATCCCTAACTCTAGTAAGTATGATCCCTAACTCTAGTAAGTATGATCCCTAACTCTAGTAAGTATGATCCCTAACTCTAGTAAGTATGATCCCTAACTCTAGTAAGTATGATCCCTAACTCTAGTAAGTATGATCCCTTACTCTAGTAAGTATGATCCCATACTCTAGTAAGTATGATCCCTAACTCTAGTAAGTATGATCCCTTACTCTAGTAAGTATGATCCCTTACTCTAGTAAGTATGATCCCTTACTCTAGTAAGTATGATCCCTTAACTCTAGTAAGTATGATCCCTTAACTCTAGTAAGTATGATCCCTTACTCTAGTAAGTATGATCCCTTACTCTAGTAAGTATGATCCCTTACTCTAGTAAGTATGATCCCTTACTCTAGTAAGTATGATCCCTAACTCTAGTAAGTATGATCCCTAACTCTAGTAAGTATGATCCCTTACTCTAGTGAGTATGATCCCTAACTCTAGTAGATATGATCTAAAACTCTAGTAGGTATGATCCCTTACTCTAGTAAGTATGATCCCTTACTCTAGTAGGTATGATCCCTTACTCTAGTAGGTATGATCCCTAACTCTGGTAAGTATGATCCCTTACTCTAGTAAGTATGATCCCTAACTCTAGTAAGTATGATCCCTTACTCTTAAGTAAATATGATCCCTTACTCTAGTAAGTATGATCCCTTACTCTAGTAAGTATGATCCCTTACTCTAGTAAGTATGATCCCTTTCTCTAGTAAGTATGATCCCTAACTCTAGTAAGTATGATCCAATACTCTAGTAAGTATGATCCCTTACTCTAGTAAGTATGATACCTAACTCTAGTAAGTATGATCCCTTACTCTAGTAAGTATGATCCCTTACTCTAGTAAGTATGATTCCTTACTCTAGTAAGTATGATACCTAACTCAAGTATGATTCCTAACTCTAGTAAGTATGATCCCTTACTCTGTAAAGTATGATCCCTAACTCTAGTAAGTATGATCCCTTACTCTAGTAAGTATGATCTATAACTCTAGTAGGTATGATCCCTTACTCTAGTAAGTATGATCCCTTACTCTAGTAAGTATGATCCCTAACTCTAGTAAGTATGATCCCTAACTCTAGTAAGTATGATCCCTTACTCTAGTAAGTATGATCCCTAACTCTAGTAGGTATGATCCCTTACTCTAGTAAGTATGATCCCATACTCTAGTAAGTATGATCCCTAACTCTAGTAAGTACGATCCCTAACTCTAGTAAGTATGATCCCTAACTCTAGTAAGTATGATCCCTTACTCTTGTAAGTATGATTCCTTACTCTAGTAAGTATGATCCCTTACTCTAGTAAGTATGATACCTAACTCAAGTATGATTCCTAACTCTAGTAAGTATGATCCCTTACTCTAGTAAGTATGATCCTTAACTCTAGTAAGTATGATCCCTAACTCTAATAAGTATGATCCCTTACTCTAGTAGGTATGATCCCTTACTCTAGTAAGTATGATCCCTAACTCTAGTAAGTATGATCCCTAACTCTAATAAGTATGATCCCTTACTCTAGTAAGTATGATCCCTTACTCTGTAAAGTATGATCCCTAACTCTAGTAAGTATGATCCCTAACTCTAGTAGGTATGATCCCTTACTCTAGTAAGTATGATCCCATACTCTAGTAAGTATGATCCCTTACTCTAGTAGGTATGATCCCTTACTCTAGTAAGTATGATCCCTAACTCTAGTAGGTATGATCCCTAACTCTAGTAGGTATGATCCCTTACTCTAGTAAGTTTGATTCCTAACTCTAGTAGGTATGATTCCTAACTCTAGTAGGTATGATCCCTAACTCTAGTAAGTGTGATCCCTAACTCTAGTAAGTATGATCCCTAACTCTAGTAGGTATGATCCCTTACTCTAGTAGGTATGATCCCTAACTCTAGTAAGTATGATTCCTTACTCTAGTAAGTATGATCCCTAACTCTAGTAAGTATGATCCCTAACTCTAGTAGGTATGATCCCTAACTCTAGTATGTTTGATCCCTAACTCTAGTAGGTATGATCCCTAACTCTAGTATGTATGATCCCTTACTCTAGTAAGTGTGATCCCTAACTCTAGTAAGTATGATCCCTAACTCTAGTAGGTATGATCCCTTACTCTAGTAAGTATGATCCCTTACTCTAGTAAGTATGATCCCTAACTCTAGTAAGTATGATCCCTAACTCTAGTAAGTATGATCCCTAACTCTAGTAAGTATGATCCCTAACTCTTGTAAGTATGATCCCTAACTCTTAATTAAAGTATGATGCCTTACTCTAATAGTATGATCCTTTTATTAAAATTTTATTTGTTTATAGGTAAAGGAGATGGGTGCACTGATACGTGACTGTCCCTGTATGGCAGAAGACATGGGAAAACTTTTCGATGTGTACTGGGACCTAGGTCTTCCAAGTGCTAAGATCCCTGCCCAGTGGCCCACGTCTTATGACACAAACATCAACAACAATCACACCATGGACATCAAGTTTAATAATACCGGAGTCGCTGCTACCACCTACATATCGGTTAGTAGCTGTTTCGACTCAAAACAAATGACTGGTGGCAGGTCAGTCCATAAAATCTTCGTTCAACCAACTATAGCCATTGTCTTCCCAGTAATAGCAAGTTTCATATTTATTAAATATTATTAGCTCACCTGTGTGCCTTTTCAGAGTTCTCCTCCGCCATTCTGCCCTGTTGGAAGGACTATTGATGTAGATGCCATTGTTGACATCATCAGTGTGGCTGAGGAATTTGTTTACGTCGCAGTCATGGACTACTTCCCTACGACACAGTTCACTAAACCTCGATTGTAAGTACATATAAACCTTATCATACAGTTCACTAAACCATCATTGTAAGTACATGTACATATAAACCTTACCACACAGCTCACTAAACCATCGGTGTATGTACCTATAAAATCTTACCACACAGCTCAATAACCTGTATATATATATATATATATATATTCTGACATTAGAAATTAAGCAGCATTGTCATACATTTTTCTGCGGATTTACATATCAATCTTATAATTAATGTGTTTTGCTGCAGTTACTGGCCAGTGATTGATGATGCCTTTAGACGAGCAGCGTTTAACCGTCGAGTAAAAGTTCACTTATTGATCAGTTACTGGCAACACACTTGGGATGACATGAAGATCTATTTGAGATCTCTGAATGACCTTTGGTTTAAATCTTACCCTGAGGTGGACATAACTGTGGTAAGTACCTCGCCTTACCCTGGGGTGGACATAACTGTGGTAAGTACCTCCCCATACCCTGAGGTGGACATAACTGTGGTAAGTACCTCACTATACCCCGAGGTCGACATAACTGTGGTAAGTAGGTATACCTCACTAACCCTGAGGTGGACATAACTGTGGTAAGTACCTCACCGTACCCTGAGGTTGACATAACTGTGGTAAGTACCTCACTGTACCCTGGGGTGGACATAACTGTGGTAAGTACCTCACCGTACCCTGAGGTGGACATAACTGTGGTAAGTACCTCACCATACCCTGAGGTGGACATCACTGTGGTAAGTACCTCACCATACCCTGAGGTGGACATAACTGTGGTAAGTACCTCACCATACCCTGGGGTGGACATAACTGTGGTAAGTACCTCACCATACCCTGAGGTGGACATAACGGTGGTAAGTACCTCACCGTACCCTGAGGTGGACATAACGGTGGTAAGTACCTCACCATACCCTGAGGTGGACATAACTGTGGTAAGTACCTCACCGTACCTTCAGGTGGACATAACTGTGGTAAGTACCTCACCGTACCTTCAGGTGGACATAACTGTGGTAAGTACCTCACAATATGAAGATACTTCTTTTTAACCAGTTGATCTGTTGTGCATTATATTAATATGTCACACTTCTAGTTAAAGAAACACACAGCGGTGTGGATAAGAAAGTGACTACCAATCAAATGTGTTTTGGTCAATACGCCATACATATACTGGTTTGTGTTAATGATCACATTGTAGGTATACCAGTATGTATAATGTTAGTTCTTGACAACAAATTGATGGGTGTTCATTGATATTTTCTGTGGAGTATATTACACATGTAATGGGTTTCTTGGACAGTGTGGATGCAAAAATAGACCAATTTATGAAGAAAAATATTTTTCATACTTTACATTTACAAATGTATGTGTTTGTATTTTACATTATGCTGTTATATATTATACATTTATCTTAACAGAAAATGTTTGAAGTGCCAGCGTTCACTGATGCCCAGAAAAAGATTCCATATGGGCGTGTTAACCACAACAAATATATGGTCACAGACAAAACAGCTTATATAGGTAAGGTACAACTTCAGATTGTACTGGTACAGTACATATGTGTAAATATCTACATAATACACACAGTTATAATTATATGTATATATGTATAAATATGTATAATCATACAGTAGAACATACAGTATAGACTTGTGACTTGTATACATTGTTTACAGCTCTCATTAAACATGTATTTGATATTCTTGTGTTAAAGATGTGCCAGTTATATAAACTGCCATAAGTTATAATGAGTTATTGGAAACGCTCTCCTCTACAGTTACCTGTGACAGCTAAACCTGGTCTACACTGACCAATATATTCATTGACATATTAGTGTGTTTTAGTTACCTCCCTTTACTTACACTGCCTGCTATTTGAGAGTTTAACATAAGGTTTCAGGGGGTTTTTTTGCTTAAAAAGTTACTCAAAACCATAAATTCAACACTTCACAAAAAAATTCAGGCATATATCAAAATAAAAGACCAAATCAAAGCTTATGGAGGAGAAGTTGTGGATTGATGAACAATGGTATCTTCATTAATTAGTGATATGTTAACTCATCATTGTTTTTTCATTGTATTGGGACTAACTGGGTTAACAAGAACATAGTTAACACTTACTTGGTTAACAGGAGATCCTAATTCAATTGTATAACGAAGAATATGGGATACAAATTCTAAATAATGTAAAGATACACACACCGTAGGAGAAAACATTCAACTTTTTTTTTTCTTTTTTTTTTTCTAGGAACATCCAACTGGTCTGCAGATTACTTTATCAACACTGGTGGGATTGGTCTAGTTATAAACCAGAAGAGGACTGCCACCTCACCTACTGAGGGTGATGTACGACAACAACTAGAGGATGTATTTCTCAGAGACTGGAACTCCAAATATGCTTGGGACTTAAACAACTTTAACTTCACATCGGTGGACAGACATACGGAGCTGTGATTGTATGTCATGTTAGTGTGCTCTGTACAAGGCTGAACTCTCAAAGTTTTAATGCTATTAGTGCTTGGAGTTTTATTTGTGCCATATATCTGGGTTTGATAAAACGGTACAGTATTTACTGTCTCCAAGACACCCATTTCTCGTTTGACCAGGAAAATATTATAAGAAATGAATGGGGATATCAATGTTATTTTAGTTCTTTTAAATCCAATTCACGTGGGGTGGCAATCCTTTTAAACAATAATTTCGAGGCCAAAGTATATAGAGAAAAGTGCGATTTACAGGGTAATTTTCTTGCGCTTGATATTGATATTGATGGGTCTAGGACAACTCTTATTTCGGTATATGGTCCAAATCAGGATACCCCAGATTTTTACAATCAAGTAACTGAAATAGTGGATAGTTTTGGAAATGAGAACATTATTATATGTGGGGATTTTAACTTAGTTTTAAAACCATCATTAGATTATGATAATAACTATAGATTTGTAAATAATAGTACTGCGAGGGAAAAGGTATTGGAAATTATTGAAAATACTAATCTAATTGACATTTATAGGGAACACCACCCTGATACTAGGCGCTATACTTGGAGGCGTGCAAATCCATTAAAGCAGGCCAGACTAGATTTTTTTCTTGTCTCCGAATCTCTCTTGTCAAGTGTAAATAAGTCATCAATAGAACCAGGTTATAGGTCTGATCACTCTACCCCTCTATTAACTATAACTTTTAACAAATTTAAGAAAGGGAAAGGTATTTGGAAATTTAACAACTCTTTATTATATGAATCAGACTATCTTGATTTGGTAAAAAAATGTATTGACAGTATTAAATTACAATATTGTCTACCTGTTTATAACCCTGATTCTCTAAATCTTATTCCTGATTGTGATATTCAATTTCTCATAAATGATCAACTTTTTTTAGAAACTTTATTAATGGAAATAAGGGGTAAATCTATTTCATATTCTTCTTACAGGAAAAAGCAGTTAAATCTCAGAGAGGAAAATATTAAGAAATTCATAGCAATTACTGAGGCTGAAACAAATCCTGATCATACACAATTAGATGAGAAAAGAAAAGAATTAGAGTCTATTCGTTTGAAAAAGGTTAGAGGTAGTATCATTAGATCTAGGGCAAAATGGATAGAGGAGGGAGAAAAACCTACTTCTTACTTTTTTAATCTTGAAAACAGAAATTATACTTCCAAAATTATTCCAAAAATACAGACAGAACATGATCATTTTATAACGAAACAAGAAGACATTTTATCAGAGGTACAGTCATTTTATGAAAATTTATATAGATATAGGGAAGTGGAAAATATAGATTTAGAAGCACATCTCCAAAATTGTAACATGTCAAGGTTAAGTAATCATGATTCTGACAGTCTAGAGGGTATTATAACATTTGATGAAGCTGGGAAAACACTGAAAGAGATGAAAAATAATAAAAGTCCAGGGTCTGATGGTTTCACATCTGAGTTTTTTAAAGTATTTTGGAAGTATTTAGGTCATTTTGTTGTTCGATCATTAAATTATGGGTTTTCAGTCAGTCAATGTTCAGTAACTCAAAGACATGGTATAATTACTTGTATTCCCAAGGGAGATAAACCTCGACATTTTTTAAAAAATTGGAGACCCATCACACTGTTAAATATAACTTATAAAATAGCTTCTGGGGTAATCTCACATCGTATAAGAGCAGTTTTGGGTAAAATTATTAATGAGGATCAGACAGGGTTTTTATCAGGTAGATATATAGGGGAAAATATTCGTACGGTCTATGATGTAATGCAGTATGCAGAGGAACACAACATACCAGGAATGTTATTGATGGTAGATTTCGAAAAAGCTTTTGATTCGGTTTCATGGGCGTTCATAGATAAGGTTCTAGGCTATTTTAACTTTGGGAAAGATATAAGGAAATGGATAAATACTCTTCATAATAATGCAAGTGCATCTATAAATCAAGGTGGAAACATATCAAAACATATTAAGATTCAACGTGGATGTCGACAAGGCGATCCAATTGCACCATACATTTTTATTCTCTGTGCCGAAGTTTTAGCTGCAAAAATTAAAAATAATAATCTCATAAAGGGAATTAATATTGAAAATTCTCCTATTCTAAATGTACAGTATGCAGATGATACAGGTTTGATATTGGATGGATCTAAAGAGTCGCTGAGAGAATCTATTTTTGAACTAACTACTTATGCTAAGATATCTGGTCTAAGAATTAATTCTAATAAATCTCAGGTGATATGGATAGGAAGTAGGAAATATAGTGAAGAAACATTTTTGCCTGAAGTAAATCTGTTGTGGGGACAACATAATTTCACTTTCTTAGGGATAGAATTTTCTGTTGATCTGGATAAAATTCCTAAAATGAATTTTGACAAAAAAATTGTAAAACTTAAATCTGTTATTAACTTATGGAAAAGAAGGAATTTGACACCATTAGGTAAGATTAATATTATTAAATCTCTGTTGATTTCACAACTTAACTATTTGTTCATTACTTTGCCAAACCCTTCAGAAAAGATGATTGCCCAGTTAAATTCTCTGATTCTGGATTTTTTATGGAATAGTAAATGTCATAAAATAAAAAAAGATGTTGTTATTCAAGACTATATTGATGGGGGTTTAAAGATGATTGATGTTCATTCTTTTATTGACTCTCTAAAGTTAGGTTGGGTAAGAAGATTATTTCACTCATCTGGTAAGTGGAAATTAATTTTAAATACATATGTTAATTTTAGAAAACTATGTAACTGTGGAAAGGAATATATTGATTTGTGTAGATCCAATTGTAAAAACTTTTTTTGGAGGGATGTGTTTAAATCATTAAATAGGCTTAATAATTCAGATTCTATTAGGCTTCCAAAACCAGACTCAATTTTAAAATCACCCATCTGGTATAATAATGATATCAAGGTAAACAACAAGTATGTTTTTTATCAAAACTGGTTTGATGTGGGCATATTAACAATAAATGATTTAATTAAAGATTCAGATGATTTAGCTTTTCTTTCTTTTGAAGAGTTCAGACATAATTTTCGAACTATAAACACAAATTTTCTCCAATACCATGGACTAGTTTCAGCTATCAAGCGCTTTTTGAAAAAATTTGATTACCTGATTCAAAGACCTCAACAGCCTTTTATACCTTTTCTATTTGACATATTTTTTAAGAGTGAAAAGGGTTCAAAAGATTTTTACAAATGCCTTATTGCGCCAATATCCATACCTACTGGAACAAGAAAATGGAACCAAGAATTCATTATTGATCAAAATAAATGGGCCAAAATATTCAAACTTCCTTTTATAGTTACCAAAAGTTCTAAATTACAGTGGTTCCAAGTGAGAATTATACACCATATTTTGGTAACAAACACGTTCCTTTTTAAAATAAACTTAAGTCCTAGTATTTTATGTAACTTATGTTGTATGGAGCGTGAAACAATAGTGCATTGCTTATGGGAATGTCAAGAGGTTCAGTCACTATTACAGAGATTTGAAGCACTACTTGATATACTTTTAATTCCGTTTGCTTACAATAAAGAATCCTTCCTGTTTGGTATAGTATCACAGTACTGCAGTAATGTTGATAACGAAATTTTAATTCTTATCAAGCATTATATTTATAAAACTAGATGTCTCGGCAACTCTTTAAATCTTAATGCACTTATTAATGTCATCAAAGATCATTTTTCTATTCAACAATACATTAATTACAGTAAAAGTGAGAAAATTAAAAGGCAATTTGAACTCAATTGGAAGAAATGGAAACCTGTTCTAGATTTATAGTCATCTAAAAAAGATAGTTCCTCTTTGCATATATAGCTTTAGGTCCCCAAAGACTGACATCGCCTGTTCTAGCTCCTTTCCATTACTTTTTATTTTTACCATTTAAAGAAATTTTCTCCCATGCTTCAGTCATGTTTATTTTTGTCTGTCTTTGTGTGTGTGCGTTCTATGTGTGATGGTGTGTCCGGTTATGCGTCTGTCTATGCGTGTGTCTGTTTTGTCTTGTGTGATGGTGCGTCTATGTGTGTGTCTGTCGGTGTCGAAGTGTGTGTGTGTGTATGTCTGTGTAATGGTGCGTCTGTCTGTGTCTATCTGTCTGTCTTGTCTGTGTGATGGTATGTCTGTCTGCTTCCTTCTCACTCTGTATAAATTTAGGTTAGGTTATGTATGTATGTTAATTAATATGTAAATGATGTAAGTAGATGTGAGGCTTGTGGTTCAAGCTTAAAATAATCGTGATGAAGATGATGTTTTTTGTGTGATGATAAGGATGATGATGTTTTATTGTGATGAAAAAAATGATAATAATTTATGTATGGATAATGATATCATGATAGATGATGATGATTAAGTGTGATTCTTTTGATGATGATGATGATGATGATGAATGGATGAAGATGATGATGCTGATATGATGATGATGATGATGTTTGATTATGTATGATGATGATGATGATGGTGATGATGGTGGTGATGATGAACCGATGATGATGAGGAGTAAGATAATGATAAAGATGATGATGCTGATATGATGATGATATGATGATGATGATGATGTTTGATTATGTATGATGATGATGACGAATCATGAGTATAGCTACTGTGGGTGTAAGAGTGAGAATGTGTGTGCATATATGTTTCAAATGTTTTGTATTTATGAAAAAAATCTTGAAAAATAAAAAAATTCAAAAAAAAAAAAAAATCATCATTATTCAGCTGATTCTATATATCTAAAATATGAAAAGATTTGTAGAGCAAAGCTAACCAAGTGCTAATTAAAGTTGATATAACTGGATGCCCTCCATCATTTAGATTGCACCATGACAATGTATTTGTGATATACCGTAGTCCATTTCTTGCCATACAAACATCAATACATGTATATATATTGCTCATTCAGTCCAGTAGTCATATTCTATTTCTGTGATCTTCTCCAAGTTGTATAATGTATATGTTTGTTGTAAGATGTGTGTTGTCATAATGGCAGCTATATTGTAACAACGGCTGAATATTCTACATATATTTGTATATATAAGATGATGTAACTGTCTCCCTATAGTAAAAGTGATTTATTTAGAATAGCAGTACCTCATGTGAGATAACTCTTGAATATATGGAGATGATTTATATCATACAGTACCATAGGATGTATAGAGAGAGACCTGTTGTACATACAGTACCATAGGGTGTATAGAGACCTACATACAGTACCATAGGGTGTATAGAGACCTACATACAGTACCATAGGGTGTATAGAGACCTACATACAGTACCATAGGGTGTATAGAGAGACCTATTGTACATACAGTACCATAGGGTGTATAGAGAGAGACCTATTGTACATACAGTACCATAGGGTGTATAGAGACCTATTGTACATACAGTACCATAGGGTGTATAGAGAGAGACCTACTGTACATACAGTACCATAGGGTGTATAGAGAGAGACCTATTGTACATACAGTACCATAGGGTGTATAGAGACCTACATACAGTACCATAGGGTGTATAGAGACCTATTGTACATACAGTACCATAGGGTGTATAGAGAGAGACCTATTGTACATACAGTACCATAGGGTGTATAGAGAGACCTATTGTACATACAGTACCATAGGGTGTATAGAGAGAGATCTACTGTACATACAGTACCATAGGGTGTATAGAGAGACCTATTGTACATACAGTACCATAGGGTGTATAGAGAGAGATCTACTGTACATACAGTACCATAGGGTTATAGAGAGAGACCTATTGTACATACAGTACCATAGGGTGTATAGAGAGAGACCTATTGTACATACAGTACCATAGGGTGTATAGAGAGAGATCTACTGTACATACAGTACCATAGGGTGTATAGAGAGACCTATTGTACATACAGTACCATAGGGTGTATAGAGAGAGACCTATTGTACATACAGTACCATAGGGTGTATAGAGAGAGACCTGCTGTACATACAGTACCATAGGGTGTATAGAGACCTACATACAGTACCATAGGGTGTATAGAGACCTATTGTACATACAGTACCATAGGGTGTATAGAGAGAGACCTATTGTACATACAGTACCATAGGGTGTATAGAGAGAGACCTATTGTACATACAGTACCATAGGGTGTATAGAGACCTACATACAGTACCATAGGGTGTATAGAGAGACCTATTGTACATACAGTACCATAGGGTGTATAGAGACCTACATACAGTACCATAGGGTGTATAGAGAGACCTATTGTACATACAGTATCATAGGGTGTATAGAGAGAGACCTATTGTACATACAGTACCATAGGGTGTATAGAGAGAGACCTATTGTACATACAGTACCATAGGGTGTATAGAGACCTACATACAGTACCATATGGTGTATAGAGAGAGACCTATTGTACATACAGTACCATAGGGTTATAGAGAGAGACCTATTGTACATACAGTACCATAGGGTGTATAGAGAGAGACCTATTGTACGTACAGTACCATAGGGTGTATAGAGAGAGACCTATTGTACATGACAGCGTTTTGAAGTATACTTCAGTAAGGTTGCACTATTTAAGTTGGCATCATTTCCACACTATATGAGACAAACAAGAACATACCTCAGCCTCCCAAAACACAAACACTCACCACAGGCATTGTTGGATCTCGCACACAAGGGAGGCCACCCTTAAATGACCAAACCTGTTGATAGGACGTTAAACAATACACAAGGGAGGCCACCCTTAAATGACCATACCTGTTGATAGGACGTTAAACAATACACAAGGGAGGCCGCCCTTAAATGACCATACCTGTTGATAGGACGTTAAATAATACACAAGGAAGGCCGCCCTTAAATGACCATACCTGTTGATAGGACGTTAAACAATACACAGGGGAGGCCGGCCTTAAATGATCATACCTGTTGATAGGACGTTAAATAATGATACACAGGGGAGGCCACCCTTAAATGACCATACCTGTTGATAGGACGTTAAATAATAATACACAGGGGAGGCCACCCTTAAATGACCATACCTGTTGATAGGACGTTAAATATTAATACACAGGGGAGGCCACCCTTAAATGACCATACCTGTTGATAGGACGCTAAACAATACACAAGGGAGGCCGCCCTTAAATGACCATACCTGTTGATAGGACGTTAAACAATACACAAGGGAGGCCGCCCTTAAATGACCATACCTGTTGATAGGACGTTAAACAATACACAGGGGAGGCCGCCCTTAAATGACTATACCTGTTGATAGGACGTTAAACAATACACAAGGGAGGCCGCCCTTAAATGACCATACCTGTTGATAGGACGTTAAACAATACACAGGGAAGGCCACCCTTAAATGATCATAGCT
This sequence comes from Pecten maximus, assembly GCF_902652985.1. Classification (NCBI taxonomy): domain Eukaryota; kingdom Metazoa; phylum Mollusca; class Bivalvia; order Pectinida; family Pectinidae; genus Pecten; species Pecten maximus. The sequence goes on along the minus strand of NC_047017.1, from coordinate 35,299,364 downwards.
GTTGATCGGATGTTAAACAATACACAGGGGAGGCCGGCCTTAAATGATCATACCTGTTGATAGGACGTTAAACAATACACAAGGGAGGCCACCCTTAAATGACCATAGCTGTTGATATGATATTAAATAATGGAAAACCATCACAAACTCACACAGGGGAAGCCATCCTTTAACTGTCATAGCTGTTGATAGGACGTTCAAACTCTTTAGTCTACACATATCAAATGCAGCGTAGTCTACTAAAGGGGAGGTAACTCTCACAATTCTGCAGAGGATACACCTCATGTAGCAGTTTTCTCTTTATGTGAGATTTGATTACTGCCGGTATTTTAGTGTGTTTCAGAATGGCTGAAATGATAAAGAGATTTTGGGTTGATTATCATAAAATTATTTAATTCTTCAGAAATGAAAACAACTTGAATTTCTATTGTTTATCTCTTATTTATAACTGAAGAGATATTGTAACAAACATTGATTCATAGATCTGTGTTCATTTCTACAATGTTTCTTTACCTGTCTTCCTCATTGTGACTCACAGTAATCTAGCAGTACACAATATTTCAATAGCATTTGATGGCAATGAAGTTAATAGCATTTGATGTAAATTCTGTGTTGTATGTATCCTCTGAGTTACACAGTAAAAAAAGGTGTATGTGTCAGTCTGATCAGATTTTTACTATGATATATATTACCCAGTATGTACAGTAATAGTTAAAAACACATTTCATAGTACCTATAGGGATATGATTTAAACACAATCGATCTAAGATACGTCTTCACAAAAACTTGTTTAAATTGATATTACTATATATGTACATTGTGTAATGCTAGAACACATGAAACGTATTTAATCTTGAATATTTCACGAAAAAAAAGTGATTTTTTTTTTGCTGTAAAAAATCGCCTACCTGGTAAGCATCAGGCAAGATGACAACCAAAACCTTGAGGCTGTGGTAATAGCAGGTGGTAGAGGACCGCTCTACACTTAGAAAATTTTGCTGTTGAAAAATCTCCCTCTCTGTCATATATGCCTATCAGATTTTCCATCTAAATATATTTTACAGTAACCATGCAGAAAAAAAAAAAAACTTTAGTAGAGTATATGAAACTGACTACCTTTTGTAGTATTCTTGTATCATGTGCTCATGTGAGTATAGGAGAAATCACAATAGAGTAAAACACATTAATAACAAATCTCTGGGGACCAAGGAAATTAGTTTGTTATAAGCATAATTCACGTGTATAACAAAGTTTGGAAAAAAATGTGCATAATTCGTTATTAGCTCACCGGTTACAAGTAACCATGAGCTAATGCTGTACCCTCGGCGTCCGCATCGGCGTCCCACCCCACTTTAAAGTTTTTGTGATCAGTTTTTGGAAAGCTTGTTAAGTCAAAAAGTATACATCTCACATCCTTCTAATTTGGTTTATACATTCATTAGAGGTCTAGGAGTGATGTTAAGGCAAAATCATGCAGAAAAAAATCATATGCAGAAAAAAATTATGATTTTTTTTCGCATTTTACCATTTTTTAGACTTAACTTTTTTAGCACCAAAAGCCACTTTTAAAGTTTTTGGAGTAAGTTTTTGGAAAGCTTGTAAGTCCAAAAGTATGCACCTCACACCCTTCTAATTTGGTTTATACATTCATTTGAGATCCAGGAGTGATTTTATGGCAAAATCATGCAGAAAACAAATTGCTATTTTTTTGGCATTTAACCATTTTGTGGACTTGATTTTTTTTTTTTTTTTTTGCACCTAAACCCACTTTAAAGATTTTTGGGGGAAAGTTTTGGAAAGTCTACACCCTTCTTATTTGGTTTATACATCCATTTGAGGTCTAGGAGCAATATTATGTGACGTACAATTTCAAAATGACGTGCTTATACATACATAAAAAATGAAGGTGTATGTGATTGCTGCTGCCGGTGAGCTTTCGCTATCATTGATTGCACTTGTTACTATTGTGTTGGAAATCTGGCTTCACTCAGGTGTGACGACTGCCCAATGCCACTTCGTTATATGGTTGATTAGACCTAGAAAAGCTACGCTATAGGCATTAATTAGTTATGTGAAGTTTGTTATATATTTTCAATTTTACATACAAATGATAGGGTGTCTGACGGGAATGGAAAGCACTACGTTAACATTATAGCCAAGAATTTGTTGTAAGCGTGTTCATTATAAACGTGTTTTACTGTATCTGGACCAGCTTGGTATCTTTCATTTAGAAATTAGCAAACACCATATCAGATGTATTTGTCAGTTGAAGATTTTAGCAGATAGCTATTTGTTTCTGAACAGTCACAATTCAAGTGAAAATGTTTATCCATCGTTCCATGTCAAACATTGATAGAGTTTTATAAAGCATTGTAGCAATTTAGGTCAGTGCTTTGGTTTCTGGGATATCATCGATGAATAATTAATAAGCTTTGATTTCATTCGGTTTAAAGATATTGTCAATATCTCATCAATTAAGATGATCTTAGGGGAAATGATTTACTGTAAGGTTTTTTTTTTGCTCGTTTATTCAACCTGGGAGTCTTTTCCCTGAAAACTTGGTAAAAAGATACAAAAAAATAACCCAGATTCCCCACTAGACACACTGTTTGAGTTAGCGGTGATTGTAGGTGATGTTGGGCGTTAGATATTCCATTGTTGTACAGGTATACACAATATACATACATGTCTAATGGACTACTTTACAGAAAATCCCATATAACTAGATGAACTTAATAGACAAGGCAGAGCTACATGTACAATAGATATTAGATCTAATCAGAGTGAGGTGCCTCACAATGAAATTTTACTCATAAAAGGAAACACGTTCATTGTAGTGATATCATTTAAAGTCTTGGTTGTAATTTCCGATACTGAAGAATTTATATTCAGTCATGTCATGTGTACCTGGCCACTAATATGTATTGATGTATGGTAAACATTCCACTTACTTTCCTCCTCTTGTTTGATATATATATGATTTCATGCATGTATATTCCATGTAAAAACCATCCAGCTCATATACACAGTAACCAATCCTATCACTGTTTCCAGTAAAGTTGATTTTGCATGGCGTCTCCGACATCTTCTTTCTGTTAGTTAAGTGAGAGAGGATTTTAGTGACTAGATATGTTGTACAATTGATGACAAAATCCAATTCATACTCCTTTCTACAGCAAAGGTATATACAGCATACCAACATAGAAAATCTTTCTTATTTTTTTTATCTGGAAGACATTGAAACACTCATGGTGTACATGTTACCTACCAGGTAGTGATGGGTCACACAAGCACAGGCCTTTAATATAATGCAGGTAACTGGTAATAAAGAACAGAATACGTCCTCAAAAATAACTTTTGTTGGTGGATTTACCCCCTTTGGTTTACAGAACAATTGGTTCTCCCTCATACCGTAAATGTATAATTGTACATACTTCAGTGGTAATCCTAGTTTTGCCTATCTTATGCTTCAGTGATTGCCCTAAGTCATGACTTATTACAGTTATTCTGTGTTGTTCTTAGTAATTTGGACTGTATATGTGACAGTGTGATAATTGGCCACAGTTTGCTGACGTGTAAAGTTTTGAGCTAACCAAAATGTATATACACTAGCAGTTATAACCAGGGCATTACTAGGGAATTATCATGATGATCAGATGCCAGTGTGCCTTACTCAATGTATGTTTATGTTGTTACATCTGTTAAAGTTCAGGGTACTGGAAATAATTGTGTCTTCTTAGTAGCAATTAATCACGCGCTGATACAGATCTGCAGATTGTACTACGGCTATGTCAGTATGTAATAAACTCCTTTAGCAATTGGACTATTGACATATTGAACAATTAAAGGATTGGATTAAATTGAATGTTACTTTGAAACTAGTATCAATAAAAGAAAAAAAAATCAAAACTTATATGATAAATAACAACTCTAACATACACTAAGTAGGCTTGTTCCTCCAAATTATTTTATTTCAAACTTCCTTTACATGCATGTTTTCTTTGTTTTTCGTGTTATTGGACAAGGAAAACAATAGGCTGTTGTTTCTCTACATTACCTTAAAGGAGAAACGTTTCCTTCTTTACTGTAAAATGAATGATATAATGCTATTTAAATTTTTTCCGTGGCATGATCTTTTGATTTAAACGGGATGTATTTACTCTGCAGAAACATTGACAGGAAGCATGTGTAGGATTATCAGTGTACATTGTGTGTACTACATGGTACTAGCATTCCGATGACTATCCGTGTACTGTAAAGGGATCGACTGTTGGGCCTGAATGATTTCCTCATCCAGAAGGAAGCATGTTTGATTGTAGAATATATCTTTATCCACACAGGTGATATGGTATATTTAACGTGTAATAAAATTGTATGTTTGTATTACAGTTTCCATATACTTTTTATAAAGTTAACAAATTAACAGATATTCTGTTATTTGTAGTGTGTAAGTGGGAGTGTGTAATGTGTACACGACTTACGATATTCAAATTGTATATGGTAGAAACCAAGCAGATAATGTCCAGGAACAACTTTATTCATGGTATATAGTCCTTTGAACAGCGCTAAGATACTTGTTCAGTACTTTAAATTTGATGCAGATATGTGGATAACATATCTAGTTTTATTGTAACTATACAATGTATCTATAAACCCTGCCTTACATGACTTTTCCAGGAACATTTCTCAACCTCCCCACAATAAATGCCATAAAATCTAAGTACCGGGTACCGGTATCTACTAATACTCCAATAACCTTAACGCGCTTGTCTTGCCGACATTGGTATCGGTATCACTCCAGGAGTCAAAGACTCCCAGGATAACCAGATGGGGACTACGAAGACACCTAGGTATGTTGCGACAACAATCACATCATCTCGGGGAAATTTCCGACAATCCTCGGAAATCAACGTGTTGCTATTGTTCTGACAATTGACAAATAATCAGATGATTTACTACACAATCTTACAATTAACGAGACCCGCTCTCGGGTTTTGGTGGCATAGGAATCGCTGAAATTGGTACAGTTTCTCAACACTACGAATACAGTATATTGTATGGATCGTTGGGTTGGAATTTGTGCTTTGTCCTTTTGGTTGGAATTGGTAGTCGACAGAGTTTAAAGAGTGGAACCATAAGAACGGTGAATATATCTGTGAGGAGGAGGAACCTCCACCAACGATGGATAACCAAGTCAACCGTAACGGTTTAGGAGGAGGAACCTCCACCAACGATGGATAACCAAGTCAACCGTAACGGTTTAGGAGGAGGAACCTCTACCAACGATGGATAACCAAGTCAACCGTAACGGTTTAGGAGGAGGAACCTCCACCAACGATGGATAACCAAGTCAACCGTAACGGTTTAGGAGGAGGAACCTCCACCAACGATGGATAACCAAGTCAACCGTAACGGTTTAGGAGGAGGAACTACAATCGGCTACGGATAACCCAATCAACCGTAACGGTTTAGGAGCAGGAACCACAATCGGCTACGAATAACCCAGTCAACTGTAACGGTTTAGGAGGAGGAACCTCCACCAACTACGGGTAACCCAGTCAACCGTAACGGTTTAGGGGGTAAAACCTCCGCCACCAACTACTGATAACCCCGTAGGAAATGTTCCTATTCTTAGTAAAATGATAACAGTAAGTTGGACTATAAAGATGGATAGACCAGACCTACTGAGGAAGTACAAGGTATGGTTCCAATATGGACTGTTGTCTAGACTTGTGTGACCTTTCGATGTTGTTTGAATGACCAAAAGGTTTCATCAGCGAAAGCCTATTTTGGGTAACTTGAAGTTTCGTCCAGTCTTCAATATCGAATTTAACAGCTGTGCATTGCACTACAATCCGTTGTCTTCGGTGTTTCAAAGTCTACAAGCCTTGGTAGATTGTTGATGATGTCAAGAGTCGAAATATATATCTGGAGCGAAGAATTAAGACTAAATTTTGATGGTCAGCAAGCCAATCTCTATACATCAGTTGTGTGTAATTAACACCGACAAGGCGGAGCAACATGCTCAGATTAGAATTGAAGACACGCCTTTCCCATAGACATAACGAGAAAACGACAATACATCGCTGAAATTAATTTAGAACTATTGATAGGGATTCCAAATTATCAGAGGCAAAATGGAAAGTACTGCAGTAACGGTTGACCTTTGCCGCCATATGTTGATCTTGTCTTGTTTCTGTCGGACAGTGAGCAGCAATACTCACTACTAGTAATTGATGAACCGAATTACCAGCTTTGTGACGGAAGTGAAACCTACTTCAGTATCCATGTTATTGGTCCTCCAGTTTCAGCCGACTCAGTTGTGTTAATTGTTTGTTTTGATTTAGTGTCGATGTTTAGCCGTGTTAAGTACCTTGTATTTAATTAAATTGGGTGTTCCGAAAGTTTTAACAATGCCTCATCTACTTTCAAAGCAATATACATCTGTTTTTTGGTAAGTCAAATCTTAGGCGTGGATCCCCCGACATTAGTTGTTCAGCCTGCTTACCAGAGGTGATAACTGTCCCAACTTAATTGAGCACCGGAAAAGAACATATCGAATATAGTATTTGAGGTGAATATTTGTTCCGCAACATTGTTTGCCAGAGTACATATGGTCGGACTGGATAAAACCTCGTTAACATAGCTTGTCGAATTGTTTATAAAGCGGAGGAAAGGATTTCCTGTCGATTTTCGAGAAATGTCACAGAATGGGAGTTGACATTTAGCACATGTCAGGAGAAAGTTGTCTAGAGAAGTGTAATGTTTATAAAACGGTAGTCGGCTAATGAAACCAGTATCAACAGTTGTCTGTGGGTATCTGACAAGGGAATCCCGAGGCTGTGGTTTTAAGTCTCTGGTTACACAAAAGTGATCTCACACAGAAATTCAAATAATGTGGGTATATCGGCACAGGCATAACAAATTGTGGTTTAAAATGGTCTAGCACAGGAATCCAAGAATGTGGTTTAAAATCACAGGTCTCGCACAAGAATCCAAATATTGTAGTTTAAAATCACTTTTATCGCACAGGCATAACAATGTTGTTTAAAAATAATGCATGGTCTAGCACAGGAATCCAAGAATGTGGTTTAAAATTACAGGTCTCGCACAAGGATCCAAAGAATTTAGTTTAAAATCACTGGTATCGCACAGGCATCAAAAATGTGGTTTAAAACCACTGCATGGTCTCGCAGAGAAATCCAAGAATGTGATCTAAAATCATTGTATGCGATGGAGGATGGGCGACTTTCTCACTTGGAGTATCAATATGGAACCCACAACTAGTGTTCCTAACAAGTTATATATACGAACAAAACACTGGTCTGATGCATTTAAGGTCTAGCTTGATGATATTTCTATATATATGTATTACGGTGCTATTAAGGTGATATCACAATTACATCAAATTGGACATACATAGGTGTTGTTTGGAAACTGAAATAATCGAGATAAGCTTTCTCCTTGGAGCAGCTCCTAACGACAACGTTAATTTCACTACACGGGCGAATATGGTATTACTATTGGCTTAACACAGCCACGGACACCACGGGTATATGGAAACAACCAAACACAGCCACGGACACCCAAGGATATATGGAAACAACCAAACACAGCCACGGGCACCGAGGATATATGGAAATAACCAAACACAGCCACGGACACCACGGGTATATGGAAACAACCAAACACAGCCACGGACACCAATGATGTATGGAAACAACCAAACACAGCCACGGACACCACGGGTATATGGAAATAACCAAACACAGCCACGGACACCAAGGATATATGGAAACAACCAAACACAGCCACGGACACCAAGGATGTATGGAAATAACCAAACACAGCCACGGACACCAAGGATATATGGAAACAACCAAAGACCTGGCTTGATGAAAACACACCTTTTTTCGATTTATTACCGTTTCACTTGCAAACTTTCATTGAGAAATAGGGATGGGATATAGATCAGGGAACACCAAACAAGGGATTAAACTACTTTGGTTGTTCAGGAGTCTGTGCTGACGACATGTTAATTGTTACAGAACTACAACATCTGTCGGTGCCCAAGCCTAGACACGCGCCACCGATACCGTCCTGTCAGGATTTGTCCAGCTCTAGACTGCTTGCCAGTTCCGGTGACGTAAGGACTAATCTTGTCAATACCACACATATTTTTTGGTTGATGTTTGTGAAGTCACGAGAGAACAGGAATGTTGGTGACAGCCGATATATGTATTGATCTATTGTAAAGAGACATATTTCCCCCTGCTGTACATTGCCTGTAACACTAAACACCGCGTTACTGATATGTGAATGGGATAGCCTGAGAACTTGTAAGGTTTGGACACGTAACATCACTCTAATACGTGACGTTAGTTTATACGGTCGATAACAAATCAAAGTTTTGATCAGATCTAAGGTCATTGGGAATGCTTGGATGTCGAATTACTTCGTTACGTTTAACATTGGTCTTGGGCACGAGGACAGTTCTCCGCTAACCATAAAATGAGTCTGAAACACAGGAAAGTTTTCCCCAGAACGCCAGTCGTCAACATTACGGAGCTCCCTAAGCATTGCACAGTCAGTCACTCGGCTCCCAAACAATACGGAGCTCCCTAATTCCCCCCGCACTGTCACTCATTGACAATGCGGAGCTCCATACCTATCGCCGTCAACAATATTGAGTTACCTAAGTATCCCCCAGACTGTCACTCGTCAACAATACGGAGTTACCTAAGTATCCCCCAGACTGTCACTCGTCAACAATATGGAGTTACCTTAGTATCCCCCACACTGTCACTCGTCAACAATACGGAGTTACCTTAGTATCCCCCACACTGTCACTCGTCAACAATATGGAGTAACTTAAGTATCCCCAGACTGTCACTTGTCAACAATATGGAGTTACCTAAGTATCCCCTACACTGTCACTTGTCAACAATACGGAGTTACCTTAGTATCCCCCACACTGTCACTTGTCAACAATATGGAGTTACCTAAGTATCCCCAGACTGTCACTCGTCAACAATACGGAGTTACCTTAGTATCCCCCACACTGTCACTCGTCAACAATACGGAGTTACCTTAGTATCCCCCAGACTGTCACTCGTCAACAATATGGAGTTACCTTAGTATCCCCCAGACTGTCACTCGTCAACAATACGGAGTTACCTAAGTATCCCCCAGACTGTCACTCGTCAACAATATGGAGTTACCTAAGTATCCCCCAGACTGTCACTCGTCAACAATATGGAGTTACCTAAGTATCCCCCAGACTGTCACTCGTCAACAATATCGAAATACCTTAGTATCCCCCAGACTGTCACTCGTCAACAATACGGAGTTACCTTAGTATCCACAGACTGTCACTCGTCAACAATACGGAGTTACCTTAGTATCCCCCAGACTGTCACTCGTCAACAATATGGAGTTACCTTAGTATCCCCCAGACTGTCACTCGTCAACAATATGGAGTTACCTAAGTATCACCCAGACTGTCACTCGTCAACAATATGGAGTAACCTAAGTATCCCCAGACTGTCACTCGTCAACAATATGGAGTAACCTAAGTATCCCCCAGACTGTCACTCGTCAACAATACTGAGTTACCTAAGTATCCCCTACACTGTCACTCGTCAACAATATCGAGTTACCTAAGTATCCCCCACACTGTCACTCGTCAACAATATGGAGTTACCTAAGTATCCCCAGACTGTCACTGATCAACAATATGGAGTTACCTAAGTATCACCCAGACTGTCACTCGTCAACAATATCGAGTTACCTAAGTATCCCCCAGACTGTCACTCGTCAACAATATCGAAATACCTTAGTATCCCCCAGACTGTCACTCGTCAACAATATGGAGTTACCTAAGTATCACCCAGACTGTCACTCGTCAACAATATGGAGTTACCTAAGTATCCCCCCAGACTGTCACTCGTCAACAATACGGAGTTACCTAAGTATCCCCAGACTGTCACTTGTCAACAATATCGAGTTACCTAAGTATCCCCCAGACTGTCACTCGTCAACAATACGGAGTTACCTAAGTATCCCCAGACTGTCACTCGTCAACAATATCGAGTTACCTAAATATCACCCAGACTGTCACTCGTCAACAATATGGAGTTACCTAAGTATCCCCAGACTGTCACTTGTCAACAATATGGAGTTACCTAAGTATCCCCTACACTGTCACTTGTCAACAATACGGAGTTACCTTAGTATCCCAACACTGTCACTCGTCAACAATATGGAGTTACCTAAGTATCCCCCAGACTGTCACTCGTCAACAATATGGAGTTACCTAAGTATCCCCCAGACTGTCACTCGTCAACAATATGGAGTTACCTAAGTATCCCCCAGACTGTCACTCGTCAACAATATCGAAATACCTTAGTATCCCCCAGACTGTCACACGTCAACAATACGGAGTTACCTTAGTATCCACAGACCGTCACTCGTCAACAATACGGAGTTACCTTAGTATCCCCCAGACTGTCACTCGTCAACAATATGGAGTTACCTTAGTATCCCCCAGACTGTCACTCGTCAACAATATGGAGTTACCTAAGTATCACCCAGACTGTCACTCGTCAACAATATGGAGTAACCTAAGTATCCCCAGACTGTCACTCGTCAACAATATGGAGTAACCTAAGTATCCCCCAGACTGTCACTCGTCAACAATACTGAGTTACCTAAGTATCCCCTACACTGTCACTCGTCAACAATATCGAGTTACCTAAGTATCCCCCACACTGTCACTCGTCAACAATATGGAGTTACCTAAGTATCCCCAGACTGTCACTGATCAACAATATGGAGTTACCTAAGTATCACCCAGACTGTCACTCGTCAACAATATCGAGTTACCTAAGTATCCCCCAGACTGTCACTCGTCAACAATATCGAAATACCTTAGTATCCCCCAGACTGTCACTCGTCAACAATATGGAGTTTCCTAAGTATCACCCAGACTGTCACTCGTCAACAATATGGAGTTACCTAAGTATCCCCTACACTGTCACTTGTCAACAATACGGAGTTACCTTAGTATCCCAACACTGTCACTCGTCAACAATACGGAGTTACCTAAGTATCCCCCACACTGTCACTTGTCAACAATATGGAGTTACCTAAGTATCCTCCACACTGTCACTCGTCAACAATACGGAGTTACCTTAGTATCCCCCAGACTGTCACTCGTCAACAATATCGAGTTACCTTAGTATCCCCCAGACTGTCACTCGTCAACAATATGGAGTTACCTTAGTATCCACAGACTGTCACTCGTCAACAATATGGAGTTATCTAAGTATCCCCAGACTGTCACTCGTCAACAATATGGAGTTATCTAAGTATCCCCAGACTGTCACTCGTCAACAATATGGAGTTACCTAACGTAGTCACTGAAGTACTTAGTTTTGTCTAGCTGTTGGCCTGGGTTGAGCCTGGTCTGGAGTACGTACTTGTTATGACCTCTGCTCGGGACATTTTGTCCTACTGCCCCCAAAGCTGGTGAGTATGTGGACAGTGTTTGTGTTTAGGGTGCTGAGTGGTATACAGCCCCAATAAAGTACGCATTCTGTTGTAGAGTTTGTGATGTACTTTATGACAATGGTTTGGTTAGGTGTAATTGTTTTATAGCCGTGTGTGTGTTTTTATCATTTTATTGGTCTACACTTAACGATATAAACCTTCACTGGGTGTATGGATACATCTGTATGGTGTTTTATAGATTGGTCCACGAGTTTTATTTATCATAATCAATGTCACATCCTGAACGTATTCACAAGTACACTTTAAATCCAGTCATGGCTTGATTCGTGTCAGGTTTTAAGGACGATCTGCCCACTCAAATGATATAACAATGCAAAACGAAAACCAAGCAGGGCGATATTTTAGACTATTCTCTTTGTAAAATCTATGACTGAGGATTTTTTGTAAATACCAACAATGCTCTTTATTTGTACCTTAATAGATCAGAAACTTGTGAAGGCCTCCCGGAAACTTTTGATCAACAAGACACATCCCACTAACAATGTGACAAACTATCCTTGTCCACAAACTATTACAGCTTTCTTTCCACCAAACTGTCATTTAAATGTTTTGTCCGCCATCGAGCTTTTTTTATTCAACGACATCGCAACATTCTGTACATGAACAATCCTACAGCATTTCGTCGTGAAACGACCTTATAATATTCTCTCCGACAAAAATCTTACAACGTTCACTCCACCAATACTCTTATAGCATCTTGTCCACCATTAACCTGCTGTCCACCGACACCCTCATAGCATTCTGTCCATCAACACCCTCATAGCATTCTGTCCATCAACACGCTAATACATGTAACACCTGTCCACCGACACCCTCATAGCATTCTGTCCATCAACACGCTAATACATGTAACACCTGTCCACCGACAAAACCCTCATAGCATTCTGTCCATCAACACCCTCATAGCATTCTGTCCATCAACACGCTAATACATGTAACACCTGTCCACAAACACCCTCATAACATCCTGTCCACCAACACCCTCATAACATCCTGGCCACCAACACACTCATAACATCCTGTCCACCAACACCCTCATAACATCCTGTCCACCAACACCCTCATAACATTCTGTCCACCAACACCCTCATAACATCCTGTCCAACAACACCCTCGTAACATCCTGTCCACCAACACCCTCATAACATCCTGTCCACCAACACCCTCATAACATTCTGTCCGACAACACCCTCATAACATCCTGTCCGCCAACACCCTCATAACATCCTGTCCACCAACACCCTCGTAACATCCTGTCCACCAACACCCTCATAACATCATGTCCACCAACACCCTCATAACATTCTGTCTGACAACACTCTCATAACATCCTGTCCGCCAACACCCTCGTAACATCCTGTCCACCAACACCCTCATAACATCATGTCCACCAACACCCTCATAACATTCTGTCTGACAACACTCTCATAACATCCTGTCCACCAACACCCTCATAACATTCTGTCCACCAACACCCTCATAACATCCTGTCCACCAACACCCTCATAACATTCTGTCCACCAACACCCTCATAACATCCTGTCCACCAACACCCTCAAACATCCTGTCCATAAATAACCTTATGATATCCTGTCCACCAACACCCTCAAACATCCTGTCCAACAACACCCTCATAACATCCTGTCCACCAACACCCTCATAACATCCTGTCCACCAATAACCTCATAACATCCTGTCCACCAATAACCTGATGATATCCTGTCCACCAATAACCTTGATATCCTGTCCACCAATAACCTCATAACATCCTGTCCACCAATAACCTTATGATATCCTGTCCACCAATAACCTCATAACATCCTGTCCACCAATAACCTGATGATATCCTGTCCACCAATAACCTTGATATCCTGTCCACCAATAACCTCATAACATCCTGTCCACCAATAACCTTATGATATCCTGTCCACCAACACCCTCATAACATCCTGTCCACCAACACCCTCATAACATCCTGTCCACCAATAACCTCAAACATCCTGTCCACCAATAACCTTATGATATCCTGTCCACCAATAACCTTGATATCCTGTCCACCAATAACCTCATAACATCCTGTCCACCAATAACCTTATGATATCCTGTCCACCAATAACCTCATAACATCCTGTCCACCAATAACCTCAAACATCCTGTCCACCAACACCCTCATAACATCATGTCCACCAACACCCTCATAACATCCTGTCCACCAACACCCTCATAACATCCTGTCCACCAATAACCTTATGATATCCTGTCCACCAACACCCTCATGACATTCTGTTCACCAACACCCTCATGAAAAATTCTGTCCACCAACACCCTCATAACATCCTGTCCACCAACACCCTCATAACATTCTGTCCACCAATAACCTTATGATATCCTGTCCACCAACACCCTCATAACATCCTGTCCGCCAACACCCTCATAGCATTCTGTCCACCAACACCCTCATAACATCATGTCCACCAACACCCTCATAACATCCTGTCCACCAACACCCTCATAACATCCTGTCCACCAATAACCTTATGATATCCTGTCCACCAACACCCTCATGACATTCTGTTCACCAACACCCTCATGAAAAATTCTGTCCACCAACACCCTCATAACATCCTGTCCACCAACACCTTCATAACATTCTGTCCACCATTAACCTTATGATATCCTGTCCACCAACACCCTCATAACATCCTGTCCGCCAACACCCTCATAACATTCTGTCCACCAACACCCTCATAACATCCTGTCCAACAACACCCTCATAACATCCTGTCCACCAACACCCTCATAACATCCTGTCCACCAATAACCTTATGATATCCTGTCCAAAACAATCTCACAACACTCTGTCCACCAACAATCTCATATCATTCTGTCCAACAACAATCTAATATCATTCTGTCCAACAACAATCTCACAACACTCTGTCCACCAATACTCTTATAGCATCTTGTCCACCATTAACCTGCTGTCCACCGACACCCTCATAGCATTCTGTCCATCAACACCCTCATAGCATTCTGTCCATCAACACGCTAATACATGTAACACCTGTCCACCAACACCCCCATAACATCCTGTCCACCAACACCCTCATAAAATCCTGTCCAACAACAATATCATATCCTTCTGTCTAACAACACCTTCATAACATTCTGTCCACCAACACCCCCATAACACTCTGTCCAACAACAATCTCATATCATTCTGTCCAACAACATCCTCATAACATTCTGTCCAACAACAATTTCACAACACTCTGTCCACCAACAATATCACAAAACTCTGTCCACCAACAATCTCGCAACATTCTGTCCACCAACAATCTCACAACACTCTGTCCAACAACAATCTCACAACACTGTCCAACAACAAGCTCATATCATTCTATCCAACAACATCCTCATAACACTCTGTCCACCAACAATATCACAACACTTTGTCCAAAAACATCCTCATAACATTCTGTCCAACAACAATCTAATATTCTGTCCACCAACAATATCATATCATTCTGTCCAACAACAATCTCGTATCATTCTGTCCACCAACAATATCATATCATTCTGTCCAACAACAATCTCGTATCATTCTGTCCACCATCAATATCACAACACTCTGTCCACCAACATCCTCATAACACTCTGTCCACCAACAACCTCATATCATAATTTCTGACAACAATCTCATAACATAATTTCTAACAATTATCACGATATATCCCATGATACGGTAAAATGCCTCAAAGATTACTGTAGTAAATGGACAGACTTGTTTGTTACTATAAATAGCTGGTGTGAGAGCACTGGAACCAGCTATGATTTTTTCTGTCATTGACCACAGTCACACAGGTCAGATCCCATATCTAAAACAGATATATCGACACATCTGTCAGATATAAATAGGTCGGTTTTGCCTTTAGATTTAATATCGGACTGAAGAGAAATGTTGAAGTTTATTGAAAATAAGAGCAGAGGGCTCCATTCCCTCCAAAGACAAATCCTCAGCAATAGCTTCTCGGCCGTTGATGTTTGATAAGGTTGTTCTTGACTTGACGGACCTAAGTACCATGAATCACAGAAAAATATAATGAATCTAAATACGTTCGAGCTTGAAAATATTCAGAAATCATGCGAAAGGTATTTTATTGTCAAAACCAACTGCAGGTGTTGAACAGGTACCTACGGGTACCGTACGTGGTTTTATAATTATGTAGATCTAGATATGTTCAGGCGAAGTATATAAACAACATTATCTCGAAGATCTAGTTCAACACGTGTCGGCTGAAGGAAGGTGCCCGGTACTAGTCAGCTTCAAATGGAATCAATTGAGCCAGATCTTAGACACCGGGAGTGGTGATATAAACCTTATTTGAGTTGAAATAAATCAAGATAGACGGAGAGGAGTAGTATGATGTTGTAGGCGTGAGACTCCGACACGTGTTGATATTGTTGGGAGTTATAATGAAAGCTAACACACCATCACTTATGCTGCAGAAGAAATGAAATAAAACGTACGGATATGAGGATTCATTATTTCCCGTCTCACGTCCTAAGGAAATCTCCGACATTATCAGGAAGTGGACGAGCTATTGATCAGCAGATCAATCTGTTATCATGTATTGGGACTGGACTAACCGTATCGATTTGACGATGTCTATTGAACAGGTAGGTAATTCGTCAAGAGTCGGTACACACAGACTGACGGCCTCTCCGAGTGGTCGATTTTTACCAACATTATGTAACTTACATTTAAACAGTATTTATCAATCATGAGATCGAGGTAGAAACTTATGTCAGCGGAAAAGTGTTATAATGGAATACAGACGGATTCAGCAGGTAAGAAAGACACAGGGAATGAGTAAATCTCAAGAGACATGAAAATGACTGGTGACAATCTACTAGTCCATAGCAGGTAGCAGTAAAAAGAGTACGAGTGTTGTGGGAGTCGGGGGAGAGTAGTGTTAGGGGTGAGGAGTCAGTAGTGTTAGGGGTGGGGAGTCAGTAGTGTTAGGGGTGAGGAGTCAGTAGTGTTAGGGGTGGGGAGTCAGTAGTGTTAGGGGTGAGGGAGCCAGGGGACAGTAGTGTTAGGGGTAACACAGCCAGAGGACAGTAGTGTTAGGGGTAACACAGTCAGGGGACAGTAGTGTTAGGGGTAACACAGCCAGGGGACAGTAGTGTTAGGGGTGAGGGAGCCAGGGGACAGTAGTGTTAGGGGTAACACAGTCAGGGGACAGTAGTGTTAGGGGTAACACAGTCAGGGGACAGTGGTGTTAGGGGTGAGGGAGCCAGGGGACAGTAGTGTTAGGGGTAACACAGCCAGGGGACAGTGGTGTTAGGGGGGAGGGAGCCAGGGGACAGTAGTGTTAGGGGTAACACAGTCAGGGGACAGTGGTGTTAGGGGGGAGGGAGCCAGGGGACAGTAGTGTTAGGGGTAACACAGCCAGGGGACAGTGGTGTTAGGGGTGACACAGTCAGGGGACAGTAGTGTTAGGGGTAACACAGCCAGGGGACAGTAGTGTTAGGGGTAACACAGCCAGGGGACAGTGGTGTTAGGGGGGAGGGAGCCAGGGGACAGTAGTGTTAGGGGTGAGGGAGCCAGGGGACAGTAGTGTTAGCGGTAACACAGTCAGGGGACAGTAGTGTTAGGGGTGACACAGTCAGGGGACAGTAGTGTAAGGGGTAACACAGCCAGGGGACAGTAGTGTTAGGGGTAACACAGCCAGGGGACAGTAGTGTTAGGGGTAACACAGCCAGGGGACAGTAGTGTTAGGGGTAACACAGCCAGGGGACAGTAGTGTTAGGGGTAACACAGTCAGGGGACAGTAGTGTTAGGGGTAACACAGCCAGGGGACAGTAGTGTTAGGGGTAACACAGCCAGGGGACAGTAGTGTTAGCGGTAACACAGTCAGGGGACAGTAGTGTTAGGGGTAACACAGTCAGGGGACAGTAGTGTAAGGGGTAACACAGCCAGGGGACAGTAGTGTTAGGGGTAACACAGCCAGGGGACAGTAGTGTTAGGGGTAACACAGTCAGGGGACAGTAGTGTTAGGGGTAACACAGTCAGGGGACAGTAGTGTTAGGGGTAACACAGCCAGGGGACAGTGGTGTTAGGGGTAACACAGCCAGGGGACAGTAGTGTTAGGGGTAACACAGTCAGGGGACAGTAGTGTTAGGGGTAACACAGTCAGGGGACAGTAGTGTTAGGGGTAACACAGCCAGGGGACAGTAGTGTTAGCGGTAACACAGCCAGGGGACAGTAGTGTTAGGGGTGAGTGAGCCAGGGGACAGTAGTGTTAGGGGTAACACAGCCAGGGGACAGTAGTGTTTGGGGTGAGTGAGCCAGGGGACAGTAGTGTTAGGGGTAACACAGCCAGGGGACAGTAGTGTTATGGGTAACACAGCCAGGGGACAGTAGTGTTAGGGGTGAGTGAGCCAGGGGACAGTAGTGTTAGGGGTAACACAGCCAGGGGACAGTGGTGTTAGGGATAACACAGCCAGGGGACAGTAGTGTTAGGGGTAACACAGACAGGGGACAGTGGTGTTAGGGGTAACACAGTCAGGGGACAGTAGTGTTAGAGGTAACACAGCCAGTGGACAGTAGTGTTAGGGGTAACACAGTCAGGGGACAGTAGTGTTAAGGGTAACACAGCCAGGGGACAGTAGTGTTAGGGGTAACACAGCCAGGGGACAGTAGTGTTAGGGGTAACACAGTCAGGGGACAGTAGTGTTAGGGGTAACACAGTCAGGGGACAGTAGTGTTAGGGGTAACACAGCCAGGGGACAGTAGTGTTAGGGGTAACACAACCAGGGGACAGTAGTGTTAGGGGTAACACAGCCAGGGGACAGTAGTGTTAGGGGTAACACAGCCAGGGGACAGTAGTGTTAGGGGTAACACAGCCAGGGGACAGTAGTGTTAGGGGTAACACAGCCAGGGGACAGTAGTGTTAGGGGTAACACAGCCAGGGGACAGTAGTGTTAGGGGTAACACAGTCAGGGGTCAGTAGTGTTAGGGGTAACACAGCCAGGGGACAGTAGTGTTAGGGGTAACACAGCCAGGGGACAGTAGTGTTAGGGGTAACACAGCCAGGGGACAGTAGTGTTAGGGGTAACACAGCCAGGGGACAGTAGTGTTAGGGGTAACACAGTCAGGGGACAGTAGTGTTAGGGGTAACACAGCCAGGGGACAGTAGTGTTAGGGGTAACACAGCCAGGGGACAGTAGTGTTATGGGTAACACAGCCAGGGGACAGTAGTGTTAGGGGTGAGTGAGCCAGGGGACAGTAGTGTTAGGGGTAACACAGCCAGGGGACAGTAGTGTTAGGGGTAACACAGCCAGGGGACAGTAGTGTTAGGGGTAACACAGCCAGGGGACAGTGGTGTTAGGGGTAACACAGCCAGGGGACAGTAGTGTTAGCGGTAACACAGTCAGGGGACAGTAGTGTTAGGGGTGACACAGTCAGGGGACAGTAGTGTAAGGGGTAACACAGCCAGGAGACAGTAGTGTTAGGGGTAACACAGCCAGGGGACAGTAGTGTTAGGGGTAACACAGCCAGGGGACAGTAGTGTTAGGGGTAACACAGCCAGGGGACAGTAGTGTTAGGGGTAACACAGTCAGGGGACAGTAGTGTTAGGGGTAACACAGCCAGGGGACAGTAGTGTTAGGGGTAACACAGCCAGGGGACAGTAGTGTTAGCGGTAACACAGTCAGGGGACAGTAGTGTTAGGGGTAACACAGTCAGGGGACAGTAGTGTAAGGGGTAACACAGCCAGGGGACAGTAGTGTTAGGGGTAACACAGCCAGGGGACAGTAGTGTTAGGGGTAACACAGTCAGGGGACAGTAGTGTTAGGGGTAACACAGTCAGGGGACAGTAGTGTTAGGGGTAACACAGCCAGGGGACAGTGGTGTTAGGGGTAACACAGCCAGGGGACAGTAGTGTTAGGGGTAACACAGTCAGGGGACAGTAGTGTTAGGGGTAACACAGTCAGGGGACAGTAGTGTTAGGGGTAACACAGCCAGGGGACAGTAGTGTTAGCGGTAACACAGCCAGGGGACAGTAGTGTTAGGGGTGAGTGAGCCAGGGGACAGTAGTGTTAGGGGTAACACAGCCAGGGGACAGTAGTGTTTGGGGTGAGTGAGCCAGGGGACAGTAGTGTTAGGGGTAACACAGCCAGGGGACAGTAGTGTTAGGGGTAACACAGCCAGGGGACAGTAGTGTTAGGGGTGAGTGAGCCAGGGGACAGTAGTGTTAGGGGTAACACAGCCAGGGGACAGTGGTGTTAGGGGTAACACAGCCAGGGGACAGTAGTGTTAGGGGTAACACAGACAGGGGACAGTGGTGTTAGGGGTAACACAGTCAGGGGACAGTAGTGTTAGAGGTAACACAGCCAGTGGACAGTAGTGTTAGGGGTAACACAGTCAGGGGACAGTAGTGTTAAGGGTAACACAGCCAGGGGACAGTAGTGTTAGGGGTAACACAGCCAGGGGACAGTAGTGTTAGGGGTAACACAGTCAGGGGACAGTAGTGTTAGGGGTAACACAGTCAGGGGACAGTAGTGTTAGGGGTAACACAGCCAGGGGACAGTAGTGTTAGGGGTAACACAACCAGGGGACAGTAGTGTTAGGGGTAACACAGCCAGGGGACAGTAGTGTTAGGGGTAACACAGCCAGGGGACAGTAGTGTTAGGGGTAACACAGTCAGGGGACAGTAGTGTTAGGGGTAACACAGCCAGGGGACAGTAGTGTTAGGGGTAACACAGCCAGGGGACAGTAGTGTTAGGGGTGAGGATGTCAGGGGACAGTAGTGTTAGGGGTAACACAGCCAGGGGACAGTAGTGTTAGGGGTAACACAGTCAGGGGACAGTAGTGTTAGGGGTAACACAGCCAGGGGACAGTAGTGTTAGGGGTAACACAGCCAGGGGACAGTAGTGTTAGGGGTAACACAGCCAGGGGACAGTAGTGTTAGGGGTAACACAGCCAGGGGACAGTAGTGTTAGGGGTAACACAGCCAGGGGACAGTAGTGTTAGGGGTAACACAGTCAGGGGACAGTAGTGTTAGGGGTAACACAGCCAGGGGACAGTAGTGTTAGGGGTAACACAGCCAGGGGACAGTAGTGTTAGGGGTGAGGATGTCAGGGGACAGTAGTGTTAGGGGTAACACAGCCAGGGGACAGTAGTGTTAGGGGTAACACAGTCAGGGGACAGTAGTGTTAGGGGTAACACAGCCAGGGGACAGTAGTGTTAGGGGTAACACAGCCAGGGGACAGTAGTGTTAGGGGTAACACAGCCAGGGGACAGTAGTGTTAGGGGTAACACAGCCAGGGGACAGTAGTGTTAGGGGTAACACAGCCAGGGGACAGTAGTGTTAGGGGTAACACAGCCAGGGGACAGTAGTGTTAGGGGTAACACAGCCAGGGGACAGTGGTGTTAGGGGTAACACAGCCAGGGGACAGTGGTGTTAGGGGTAACACAGCCAGGGGACAGTAGTGTTAGGGGTAACACAGCCAGGGGACAGTGGTGTTAGGGGTAACACAGTCAGGGGACAGTAGTGTTAGAGGTAACACAGCCAGTGGACAATAGTGTTAGGGGTAACACAGTCAGGGGACAGTAGTGTTAAGGGTAACACAGCCAGGGGACAGTAGTGTTAGGGGTAACACAGCCAGGGGACAGTAGTGTTAGGGGTAACACAGTCAGGGGACAGTAGTGTTAGGGGTAACACAGCCAGGGGACAGTAGTGTTAGGGGTAACACAACCAGGGGACAGTAGTGTTAGGGGTAACACAGCCAGGGGACAGTAGTGTTAGGGGTAACACAGCCAGGGGACAGTAGTGTTAGGGGTAACACAGCCAGGGGACAGTAGTGTTAGGGGTAACACAGCCAGGGGACAGTAGTGTTAGGGGTAACACAGCCAGGGGACAGTAGTGTTAGGGGTAACACAGCCAGGGGACAGTAGTGTTAGGGGTAACACAGCCAGGGGACAGTAGTGTTAGGGGTAACACAGCCAGGGGACAGTAGTGTTAGGGGTAACACAGTCAGGGGACAGTAGTGTTAGGGGTAACACAGCCAGGGGACAGTAGTGTTAGGGGTAACACAGCCAGGGGACAGTAGTGTTAGGGGTGAGGATGTCAGGGGACAGTAGTGTTAGGGGTAACACAGCCAGGGGACAGTGGTGTTAGGGGTAACACAGCCAGGGGACAGTAGTGTTAGGGGTAACACAGTCAGGGGACAGTAGTGTTAGGGGTAACACAGCCAGGGGACAGTAGAGTTAGGGGTAACACAGTCAGGGGACAGTAGTGTTAGGGGTAACACAGCCAGGGGACAGTAGTGTTAGGGGTAACACAGCCAGGGGACAGTAGTGTTAGGGGTAACACAGCCAGGGGACAGTAGTGTTAGGGGTAACACAGCCAGGGGACAGTAGTGTTAGGGGTAACACAGCCAGGGGACAGTAGTGTTAGGGGTAACACAGCCAGGGGACAGTAGTGTTAGGGGTAACACAGTCAGGGGACAGTAGTGTTAGGGGTAACACAGCCAGGTGACAGTAGTGTTAGGGGTAACACAGTCAGGGGACAGTAGTGTTAGGGGTAACACAGCCAGGGGACAGTAGTGTTAGGGGTAACACAGTCAGGGGACAGTAGTGTTAGGGGTAACACAGCCAGGGGATTGTAAATTGATTGCTGTGTCTGGTAAGAACACTACTGTCCCCACCCTGTGTTACCCCGAACGTTACTGTCGCTTTGCTGTTACATTAGCGTTAGGTCCTACGAAGCTAGAAGACAGCAGTGCCAGTAAGGATATGCCGCAGAAAGTTTTACGTGATTAACAATCTGTTGGTAACTGTTAACGTGACCAGGTGACGGATGAACCTCTGGTAACCGTTGGCGTGACCAGGTGACGGATGACCTCTGGTAACCGTTAGCGTGACCAGGTGACGGATGAACCTCTAGTAACCGTTAGCGTGACCAGGTGACAGATGAACCTCTGGTAACCGTTAGCGTGACCAGGTGACGGATATACCTCTTGTTACCGCTAGTGTGACCGGGTTGTTGGGTGATCCTTTGGTTACCGCTAGTGTGACCGGGTTGCGGATAATTATATGGTTACCGCTAGTGTGACCGGGTTGTTGGGTGATCCTTTGGTTACCGCTAGTGTGACTGGGTTGCGGATAATTATATGGTTACCGCTAGTGTGACCGGGTTGTTGGGTGATCCTTTGGTTACCGCTAGTGTGACTGGGTTGCGGATAATTATATGGTTACCGCTAGTGTGACCGGGTTGTTGGGTGATCCTTTGGTTACCGCTAGTGTGACCGGGTTGCGGATGATTATATTGTTACCGCTAGTGTGACTGGGTTGCGGATGATTCTTTAGTTACCGCTAGTGTGACCGGGTTGCGGATGATTCTTTGGTAACCGCTAGTGTAACCGGTTTGCGGGTGATCCTTTGGTAACCGCTAGAGGGACTGGGTTGCAGATGATACTTTGGTTTCTGCTTGTGTGACCGGATTACATATATATTGTATATGTTTTAACACGAACGATAACGCGTGACGGATTATCTCTTTGTTATTTGTCCGTGTATTATACATGTGTGATAATTAAACTTCATTACTTTTCCATGTGACATTTATGAAGGAGCTTCACAGACATACATATATATATGAAGTGACCATGTGTGATTTTATTACTGTAAAATAACTATTTCATGTGACATCTATTAAGTAACTTCACAGACATACCGGAAGTGACCGTGTGTGTTTAAAATGTTCACCTGATGACATGTGTATCTCAGTAAATCAATTTTAATTTAAATGTCATGGCCATCTAGTAGTAATTCGTTTACACACAATGTTCGTTTCGATATCCGCCCTGTCAAGCTTGATGAGGAAGACGTCCCTCTGTCGATCCGGCATCATCGGTGATACAGGCCTTAATCCTGTATGTCTACAGTAGTAACGACGTATCTCCCTTCAACGGGAGCGGTTACACAGTTAAACAATATCTATAGCGCATTTCTCTCCTGGCCTTTTACCCTGCAGTATAGAAATATTTGAAGCACTTGTGAAGTGAAGGTCGGGTTGTGATTCAGACGTGAAAATGTACTAGTAATACAGAGGACAGCGGGTAGGGTACGCCTATACCGCCATATCGGGTCACTGTGTTTGTATATCGATCAGCTGTTGATGTATCGAAGGGATATATATGGATTAAAACCGAGACTTGATGGTAAGTGCGTTTTATATATAAAAGGGGAGTTTTTAGAAATCGGTGAAGTCCGCTAAGCCGCCAAGCTAATATTATTGCGGAAACGGCCAGTATAACAACAACTGAGGAATTGTACATTGTAAAATACTGGTGAGTGCTGAGTCACACGATACAAAGGGAGGATACACGGCGTATCAAACTGCACTCAACATGAGGAGGGTGGAGTGTTTTTAATGCGTTAACTCTGACGGACATCCCCGATGGTAGGTTTGCATATAACCAGACGTGTCTATCTATGTTGCAATAACACCGCAATGCGTAAATTCTAAATTTAACTTAGAGACACGGGAATGCGAATACTCTATTATCGGTATTTATAAACTCGTACAAACATTTGTAAGATGAATATCTCGGCAGCGTGGCTACTACAACCGCGTTAGAACGCTATGATTGTGAATCACGTTAAGCTGACGGATATGTTGACCTATTTCTGTAGTATATAGACATACACACTTTCGTTAAGTACTTTACCATACATTATAATTATCAATTTAAAGATGGAGTATGTTATCTGTTTACATTCGTAATTGCCTGGTCATGTGCCGTTTTTCTCTTTACAGGCTGAGGGGCTAACGGACGAACATATCGCAGGTAACAAATGATACTTAACACCTATGTAAACATAAATATACCCCTATATATACCTAACACGACAGGTAACGATAGTATATACCTATATATATACCTAACACGACAGGTAGCGATAGTATATACCTATATATACCTAACACGACAGGTAACGATAGTATATACCTATATATACCTAACACGACAGGTAACGATAGTACATACCTATATATACCTAACACAACAGGTAACGATAGTACATACCTATATATACCTAACACGACAGGTAACGATAGTACATACCTATATATACCTAACACGACAGGTAACGACATACCTATATATACCTAACACAACAGGTAACGATAGTACATACCTATATATACCTAACACGACAGGTAACGATAGTACATACCTATATATACCTAACACGACAGGTAACGATAGTACATACCTATATATACCTAACACGACAGGTAACGATAGTATATACCTATATATACCTAACACGACAGGTAACGATAGTATATACCTATATATACCTAACACGACAGGTAACGATAGTATATACCTATATATACCTAACACGACAGGTAACGATAGTATATACCTATATATACCTTACACGACAGGTAACGATAGTATATACCTATATATACCTAACACGACAGGTAACGATAGTATATACCTATATATACCTAACACGACAGGTAACGATAGTATATACCTATATATATACCTAACACGACAGGTAAGGATAGTATATACCTATATATACCTAACACGACAGGTAACGATGGTATATACCTATATATATCTAACACGACAGGTAACGATAGTATATACCTATATATACAATGTACCTAACACGACAGGTAAGGATAGTATATACCTATATATATACCTAACACGACCACTAACGATAGTATATACCTATATATACCTAACACGACAGGTAACGATAGTACATACCTATATATACCTAACACGACAGGTAACGATAGTACATACCTATATATACCTAACACGACAGGTAGCGATAGTATATACCTATATATACCTAACACGACAGGTAACGATATTATATACCTATATATACCTAACACGACAGGTAACGATAGTATATACCTATATATACCTAACACGACCACTAACGATAGTATATACCTATATATACCTAACACGACAGGTAACGATAGTATGCCAATGTTTATTTTTCACAGGATAATACATTAAAATGAGCATGCCTACTGTTCTCCATGCCCTGTCTTTATGTCTGTCTTTTTTGTCTGTCTTTATGACTGTCATTAACCTCGTGTTTTTTGTCTTTGTGTCAGTATTTTTGTCTGTCTTTATCCCTATCTTTTTATCTGTCTTTATGTCTGTCTTTATCTCTGACTTTATGACTGTTTTTGTCTGTCTTTATCCCTGTCTTTTTGTATGTTTTTCTGTCTTCATCCCTGTCTTTTTGTATGTTTTTCTGTCTTTATCTCTGTCTTTTTGTTTGTGTTTTTGCCTGT
This sequence comes from Pecten maximus, assembly GCF_902652985.1. Lineage (NCBI taxonomy): Eukaryota > Metazoa > Mollusca > Bivalvia > Pectinida > Pectinidae > Pecten > Pecten maximus. The sequence goes on along the minus strand of NC_047017.1, from coordinate 35,273,437 downwards.
CTTAATCCCTGTCTTTATCCATGTCTTAATCCCTGTCTTTATCCATGTCTTGATGTCTGTGTTTATTCCTGTCTTTATGTCTGTCTTTGTGTCTGTCTTTATGCATGTCTTTATGCCTGTCTTTTTGTCTGTCTGTATGTCTGTCTTTCCTCCACTATTTTACTTTGCATTAATATAGTGAAAGTTATTTTCTGAAAATAGGTCTTTATTTATGCATCAATAGCTTAATATAATCATAATACACACATTCCCATACATAAACTTTATTTTATTGTTGGCGTAGTGTATAATCCAGTCATCTTATGTTACTTCCGGTATTTAACGACGCGGTTTATAACAGGAAGTATACCTTTAACACCAGAATCTAACGCACGACCTGCCAGCTTTCGTCAGGTTGCATGATAAATATATTAAGTTTTATAGCGAGAGACAACAACTGGTTAGGTTCAATGACAACATAGGTTGGTATCTGATGAGCTCGACAACTAGTCTGTCACACAGCTGCTAACATCCATCATATCATTACAACAACCGAATACAATCTCAGCCTATCTGTCTGATTTCCCCGATTCTATTGTTTACATATCATACTCTGTCTATGCGCCCACTGACATTGTCACGGTAGCTGGTGTGTCCTCTGACCTTGCAACAACAGCCGGTATGTCTTTATTATTAACTCTTCTACAACACTATATATAAACCACTATTATATACACAAAACTAATAGATATAAAACAGTATTATATACACAAAACTAATAGATATAAAACACTATTATATATACAAAACTAATAGATATAAAACACTATTATATATACAAAACTAATAGATATAAAACACTATTATATACAAAACTAATAGATATAAAACACTATTATATATACAAAACTAATAGATATAAAACACTATTATATATACAAAACTAATAGATATAAAACACTATTATATATACAAAACTAATAGATATAAAACACTATTATATATACAAAACTAATAGATATAAAACACTATTATATACACAAAACTAATAGATATAAAACACTATTATATACACAAAACTAATAGATATAAAACACTATTATATACACAAAACTAATAGATATAAAACACTATTATATACACAAAACTAATAGATATAAAACACTGTTATATATACAAAACTAATAGATATAAAACACTGTTATATACACAAAACTAATAGATATAAAACACTATTATATATACAAAACTAATAGATATAAAACACTGTTATATACACAAAACTAATAGATATAAAACACCATTATATATACAAAACTAATAGATATAAAACACTGTTATATACACAAAACTAATAGATATAAAACACCATTATATATACAAAACTAATAGATATAAAACACTATTATATATACAAAACTAATAGATATAAAACACTATTATATATACAAAACTAATAGATATAAAACACTATTATATATACAAAACTAATAGATATAAAACACTGTTATATATACAAAACTAATAGATATAAAACACCATTATATATACAAAACTAATAGATATAAAACACTGTTATATACACAAAACTAATAGATATAAAACACCATTATATATACAAAACTAATAGATATAAAACACTGTTATATATACAAAACTAATAGATATAAAACACCATTATATATACAAAACTAATAGATATAAAACACTGTTATATATACAAAACTAATAGATATAAAACACCATTATATATACAAAACTAATAGATATAAAACACTATTATATATACAAAACTAATAGATATAAAACACTATTATATATACAAAACTAATAGATATAAAACACTATTATATATACAAAACTAATAGATATAAAACACTATTATATATACAAAACTAATAGATATAAAACACTATTATATACAAAACTAATAGATATAAAACACTATTATATATACAAAACTAATAGATATAAAACACTGTTATATATACAAAACTAATAGATATAAAACACTATTATATATACAAAACTAATAGATATAAAACACTGTTATATACACAAAACTAATAGATATAAAACACTATTATATATACAAAACTAATAGATATAAAACACTATTATATATACAAAACTAATAGATATAAAACACTATTATATATACAAAACTAATAGATATAAAACACTATTATATATACAAAACTAATAGATATAAAACACTATTATATACAAAACTAATAGATATAAAACACTATTATATACAAAACTAATAGATATAAAACACTATTATATACAAAACTAATAGATATAAAACACTATTATATACAAAACTAATAGATATAAAACACTATTATATACACAAAACTAATAGATATAAAACACTATTATATACAAAACTAATAGATATAAAACACTATTATATATACAAAACTAATAGATATAAAACACTTATATATACAAAACTAATAGATATAAAACACTATTATATACAAAACTAATAGATATAAAACACTATTATATACAGAAAACTGATAGATATAAAACACTATTATATATACAAAACTAATAGATATAAAACACTATTATATATACAAAACTAATAGATATAAAACACTATTATATATACAAAACTAATAGATATAAAACACTATTATATATACAAAACTAATAGATATAAAACACTATTATATATACAAAACTAATAGATATAAAACACTATTATATACACAAAACTAATAGATATAAAACACTATTATATATACAAAACTAATAGATATAAAACACTATTATATACACAAACTAATAGATATAAAACACTATTATATATACAAAACTAATAGATATAAAACACTATTATATATACAAACTAATAGATATAAAACACTATTATATATACAAAACTAATAGATATAAAACACTAGTATATACACAAAACTAATAGATATAAAACACTGGTATAGATGCAAAACTAATAGATATAAAATACTATTATAGATGCAAAACTAATAGATATAAAACACTATTATATACACAAAACTAATAGATATAAAACACTATTATATACACAAAACTAATAGATATAAAACACTGTTATATACAAAACTAATAGATATAAAACACTATTATATACACAACACTATTATATATTAAACACAATTATACATAAAATACCTTATAAACAAAAATATTATACACGTTTATTCAACACTATTATATATACAACACTATTATATTTAAAACACTCTTATATACACAAAACTAGTAGATATAAAAGATATAAAACATTATTATATAATGTAACACTGTCACACCTATACAACATCACTGGATATGTACAACATTATTATATATATGTATATAGGTCACACAACGAGTGGTTGTGGTATAGGTACTCCTATCATTCAAGTTTAGCTATTATTAAAAGTTACTAAAAAACATGAGTATGAGCATCACACCTACACAACACAACTATCGTATATACAACACCATCGAACACTATTACATCTATACAACACTATTACGTCTATACAACACTATTACGTCTATACGACATTATTATGTCTATACAACACTATTACGTCTATACAACACTATTACGTCTATACAACACTATTACGTCTATACAACACTATTACGTCTATACAACACTATTACATCTATATAACACTATTACGTCTATACAACATTATTACGTACAACACTATTACGTCTATACAACACTATTACGTCTATACAACAATATTACGTCTATACAACACTACTACGTCTATACAACACTATTACGTTTATACAACACTATTACGTCTATACAACACTATTACGTACAACACTATTACGTCTTTACAACACTATTACGTCTATACAACAATATTACGTCTATACAACACCATTACGTCTATACAACACTATTATGTCTATACAACACTATTACGTCTATACAACACTATTACGTGTATACAACACTATTACGTATAACACTATTACGTCTTTACAACACTATTACGTCTATACAACACTATTACGTCTATACAACACTATTACGTCTATACAACACTACTACGTCTATACAACACTATTACGTACAACACTATTACGTCTATACAACACTATTACGTACAACACTATTACGTCTATACAACACTATTACGTCTATACAACACTATTACATGTATACAACGCTATTACGTCTATACAACACTATTACGTACAACACTATTACGTCTATACAACACTATTACGTCTATACAACACTATTACGTCTATACAACACTATTACGTCTACACAACACTATTACATCTATACAACACTATTACGTACAACACTATTACGTCTATACAACATTATTACGTACAACACTATTACGTCTATACAACACCATTACGTCTATACAACACTATTACGTACAACACTATTACGTCAATACAACACTATTACGTACAACACTATTACGTCTATACAACACTATTACGTCTATACAACACTATTACGTACAACACTATTACGTCTATACAACACTATTACGTCTATACAACACCATTACGTCTATACAACACTATTACGTCTACACAACAATATTACGTCTATACAACACTATTACGTCTATACAACACTATTACGTACAACACTATTACGTCTATACAACACTATTACGTACAACACTATTACATCTATACGACACTATTACGTCTATACAACACTATTACGTCTACACAACACTATTACGTCTATACAACACTATTACATCTATACAACACTATTACGTCTATACAACACTGTTACGTCTATACAACACTATTACATCTATACAACACTATTACGTCTATACAACACTATCACGTCTATACATCACTATTACGTCTATACAACACTATTACGTCTATACAACACTATTACGTACAACACTATTACGTCTATAAAACACTTTTATGTCTATACAACACCATTACGTCTATACAACACTATTACGTCTACACAACACTATTACGTCTATACAACACTATTACATCTATACAACACTATTACGTCTATACAACACTGTTACGTCTATACAACACTATTACATCTATACAACACTATTACGTCTATACAACACTATCACGTATATACATCACTATTACGTCTATACAACACTATTACGTCTATACAACACTATTACGTACAACACTATTACGTCTATAAAACACTTTTATGTCTATACAACACTATTACGTCTATACAACACTATTACGTCTATACAACACTATTACGTGTATATAACACTATTACGTCTATACAACACTATTACGTCTATACATCACTATTACGTCTATACAACACTATTACATCTATACAACACCTATACTCTATACAACACTATTACGTCTATACACACTATTACGTCTATACAACACTATTACATCTATACAACATTATTACGTCTATAAAACACTATTACACGTCTATACAACAATATTACGTCTATACATCACTATTACGTCTATACAACACTATTACGTCAATACAACACTATTACGTACAACACTATTACGTCTATACAACACTATTACGTATATACAACACTATTACGTCTATACAACACTATTACGTCTATACAACACTATTACGTGTATACAACACTATTACGTCTATACAACACTATTACGTCTATACATCACTATTACGTCTATACAACACTATTACGTCTATACAACACTATTACGTCTATACAACACTATTACGTCTATACAACACTATTACGTCTATACATCACTATTACGTCTATACAACACTATTACGTCCATACAACACTATTACGTCTATACAACACTATTACGTCTATACAACACTATTACGTCTATACAACACTATTACGTCTATACAACACTATTACGTCTATACATCACTATTACGTCTATACAACACTATTACGTCCATACAACACTATTACGTCTATACATCACTATTACGTCTATACAACACTATTACGTCCATACAACACTATTACGTCTATACAACACTATTACATGTATACAACACTATTACGTGTATATAACACTATTACGTCTATACAACACTATTACGTCTATACAACACTATTACGTCTATACAACACTATTACGTCTATACAACACTATTACGTCTATACAACACTATTACGTCTATACAACACTATTACGTGTATATAACACTATTACGTCTATACAACACTATTACGTCTATACATCACTATTACGTCTATACAACACTATTACATCTATACAACACTATTACGTCTATACAACACTATTACGTCTATACAACACTATTACGTCTATACAACACTATTACGTCTATACAACATTATACATCGTATAAACCATATACACTATTACGTTATACAACAATATTACGTTATACACACTATTACGTCATAAAACACTATTAGTCAACAACACTATTACGTACAAAACACTTAGTATACAACACTATACGATATAAACACTATTACGTCTATACAAACTATACGCTATAAACACTATTAGGGATACAAACTATATAGCTATAAAACACTATTAGTATACACACTATAGTATATAAAACACTTATAGTTATACAACACTATAGTGTATAAAACACTATTCACGTCTAACAACTGAACTAATACGTCTATACAAACACTATTACGTTAACAAACTATAAGTTATACAACAATACGTCATATCAAAACTATGACTCATACAATACACTATACGTCATACAAACACTATAACGTCAAAACTATGTAACATTATACAACACTATTATGTACAACACTATTACGTCTATACAACACTATTACGTCTATACAACACTATTACGTCTATACAACACTATTATGTCTATACAACACTATTACGTCTATACAACACTATTACGTCTATACAACACTATAACGTGTATACAACACTATTACGTCTATACAACACTATTACGTCTATACAACACTATTACGTCTATAAAATTAATAGATATAAAACACTATTATATACACAACGCTATTATATATAAAACACTATTATATACACAACACTATTATATATAAACCACTATTATATACACATCACTATTATACACTAAGTTCTAATACGTCTATACAACAACACAAGATATATACTACATTTTATATAAATTATACACTAAGTTCTAATACGTCTATACAACACCACCCGACACAATTACAATCCCGCTAGATACATACAACACCATTATGTGTATTTATATACAACATTATAGTTTCTTTGTCTATTATTGAAATATGCGTTAAACATCACTTCACTTTCCTATACCTATGTATCAACAATGTTGTCAGTTGTTGATGGAGCAATGTTAATCCAGGATTTAATTAAATAGATAATCTCACATGTTTTATAGGATAACCTATATATTATAGGATCTATTACCTTACACACGTGACTATGTATATGTAGACCTGTATGTAAAATAAGTCTGGTACATACATAACAGAACATATATACCATCATGACCTGCTCATATTCGGCTGTAACCCCCAACATAATGACTTGTTCATATTGGAAACTGATGACGTTATACTTATTCGGCTGTAACCCCTTTTGTCATTGAAAACTGATGACGTTATGCTTATTCGGCTATAACCTCCAAAATAATGACTTGTTCATATTGGAAGCTGATGACGTTATGCTTATTCGGCTGTAACCCCTTTTGTCATTGGAAACTGATGACGTTATACTTATTCGGCTGTAACTCCTTTTGTCATTGAAAACTGATGACGTTATGCTTATTCGGCTGTAACCCCCAAAATAATGACTTGTTCATATTGGAAACTGATGACGTTATACTTATTCGGCTGTAACCCCTTTTGTCATTGAAAACTGATGACGTTATGCTTATTCGGCTGTAACCTCCAACATAATGACCTTTGTCATTGAAAACTGATGACGTAATCTTAGTCGGCTGTAACCCCCAACATAATGACCTTTGTCATTGAAAACTGATGACCTTATACTTATTCGGCTGCAACCTCCAACATAATGACCTTTGTCATTGAAAACTGATGACCTTATACTTATTCGGCTGTAACCTCCAACATAATGACCTTTGTCATTTGAAAACTGATGACGTAATCTTATTCGGCTGTAACCTCCAACATAATGACCTTTGTCATTGAAAACTGATGACCTTATACTTATTCGGCTGTAACCTCCAACATAATGACCTTTGTCATTGAAAACTGATGACGTAATCTTATTCGGCTGTAACCTCCAACATAATGACCTTTGTCATTGAAAACTGATGACCTTATACTTATTCGGCTGTAACCTCCAACATAATGACCTTTGTCATTGAAAACTGATGACGTTATACTTATTCGGCTGTAACTCCTTTTGTCATTGAAAACTGATGACGTGATGCTTATTCGGCTGTAACCCCCAAAATAATGACTTGTTCATATTGGAAACTGATGACGTTATACTTATTCGGCTGTAACCCCTTTTGTCATTGGAAACTGATGACGTTATACTTATTCGGCTGTAACTCCTTTTGTCATTGAAAACTGATGACGTTATGCTTATTCGGCTGTAACCTCCAACATAATGACCTTTGTCATTGAAAACTGATGACTTAATCTTATTCGGCTGTAACCTCCAACATAATGACCTTTTGTCATTGAAAACTGATGACGTTATGCTTATTCGGCTGTAACCTCCAACATAATGACCTTTGTCATTGAAAACTGATGACGTAATCTTATTCGGCTGTAACCTCCAACATAATGACCTTTGTCATTGAAAACTGATGACCTTATACTTATTCGGCTGTAACCTCCAACATAATGACCTTTGTCATTGAAAACTGATGACGTAATCTTATTCGGCTGTAACCTCCAACATAATGACCTTTGTCATTGAAAACTGATGACCTTATACTTATTCGGCTGTAACCTACAACATAATGACCTTTGTCATTGAAAACTGATGACGTTATGCTTATTCGGCTGTAACCTCCAACATAATGACCTTTTGTCATTGAAAACTGATGACGTTATGCTTATTCGGCTGTAACCCCCAAAATAATGACCTTTGTCATTGAAAACTGATGACGTAATCTTATTCGGCTGTAACCTCCAACATAATGACCAGTTGGTATAATATACTCGTAACTCGGCTGTTACCCTAAATTTATATAGTAAATTGTATCGTACACTGTAAAGGAAGCATATAACGATTTTTCCCAAATCCTAGTTGATGAGTTACAATACGTGTTGTTTCCATCACATGTCTGTAACTACACCTGCCTGATTCCGTTGCTATATTAAGGTGATTCTCTCGAGCAGGTGGGAAATGTAATTAGCGTTCCCTGTGTCATTACCTCCAGATAATGGAGCATTGTTTTGTGGTGCTGTAGATCAGGAACAGGTAGGCGTCATGTTACTGATAGAGAAACAGTGGACACGAACAGGTAGTCTGGCACTGTCGTCCGTGGAGAATGCTTTCTAGGAACATGACCTCCGATTATGACTTTGGAAGCTCCAATCAAATCTACGATCGTTCATTACACACTTAGTGTATAAACAATGAAAATAACATTGTATTGTAGTCGGCGCTACTTTTCTCCAAAGCGTTTTTTTTAGATGAATCATCTATCTCAATCTATCTACATTTGTATCTCGATTCAGCCCTTGATCCTTCTGAACAAAGAAGCTTCTTCAATAACCCACCCATACCAGACAGATTTGGGATGGTACAGACCTCCTGTATAACGTGATTAAACACCCATACTAGCCAGGTTTGGGATAATACCCACCCATACTAGCCAGGTTTGGGATGGTACCCACCCATACCAGCCAGGTTTGGGATAGTACCCACCCATACCAGCTACATTTGTATCTCGATTCAGCCCTTGATCCTTCTGAACAAAGAAGCTTCTTCAATAACCCACCCATACCAGACAGATTTGGGATGGTACAGACCTCCTGTATAACGTGATTAAACACCCATACCAGCCAGGTTTGTGATAGTACCCACCCATACTAGCCAGGTTAGGGATAGCACCCACCCATACCAGCCAGGTTTGTGATAATACCCACCCATACTAGCCAGGTTTGGGATGGTACCCACCCATACTAGCCAGGTTTGTGATAGTACCCACCCATACCAGCCAGGTTTGGGATAGTACCCACCCATACTAGCCAGGTTAGGGATAATACCCACCCATACTAGCCAGGTTTGGGATAGTACCCACCCATACTAACCAGTTTTGGGATAGCTTTCTACTATATAGATCTGTTGTACGATGTATACATCTTACTGATCGATAGGTACAAACACTCGGGTCAGCTGTTTAGGGACACCAGACTTCCCCTTGGAGTTGTCTCCTCCTTGTCCTATTGACTAGCCTTTATTGGAGTATCCTCCTAGACACTATCATCTATTTTGTTATCGTTGTCATATGTCACTGTATAATTATGTTATCGTTGTCATATGTCACTGTATAATTATGTTATCGTTGTCATATGTCACTGTATAATTATGTTATCGTTGTCATATGTCACTGTATAATTATGTTATCGTTGTCATATGTCACTGTATAATTATGTTATCGTTGTCATATGTCACTGTATAATTATGTTATCGTTGTCATATGTCACTGTATAATTATGTTATCGTTGTCATATGTCACTGTATAATTATGTTATCGTTGTCATATGTCACTGTATAATTATGTTATCGTTGTCATATGTCACTGTATAATTATGTTATCGTTGTCATATGTCACTGTATAATTATGTTATCGTTGTCATATGTCACTGTATAATTATGTTATCGTTGTCATATGTCACTGTATAATTATGTTATCGTTGTCATATGTCACTGTATAATTATGTTATCGTTGTCATATGTCACTGTATAATTATGTTATCGTTGTCATATGTCACTGTATAATTATGTTATCGTTGTCATATGTCACTGTATAATTATGTTATCGTTGTCATATGTCACTGTATAATTATGTTATCGTTGTCATATGTCACTGTATAATTATGTTATCGTTGTCATATGTCACTGTATAATTATGTTATCGTTGTCATATGTCACTGTATAATTATGTTATCGTTGTCATATGTCACTGTATAATTATGTTATCGTTGTCATATGTCACTGTATAATTATGTTATCGTTGTCATATGTCACTGTATAATTATGTTATCGTTGTCATATGTCACTGTATAATTATGTTATCGTTGTCATATGTCACTGTATAATTATGTTATCGTTGTCATATGTCACTGTATAATTATGTTATCGTTGTCATATGTCACTGTATAATTATGTTATCGTTGTCATATGTCACTGTATAATTATGTTATCGTTGTCATATGTCACTGTATAATTATGTTATCGTTGTCATATGTCACTGTATAATTATGTTATCGTTGTCATATGTCACTGTATAATTATGTTATCGTTGTCATATGTCACTGTATAATTATGTTATCGTTGTCATATGTCACTGTATAATTATGTTATCGTTGTCATATGTCACTGTATAATTATGTTATCGTTGTCATATGTCACTGTATAATTATGTTATCGTTGTCATATGTCACTGTATAATTATGTTATCGTTGTCATATGTCACTGTATAATTATGTTATCGTTGTCATATGTCACTGTATAATTATGTTATCGTTGTCATATGTCACTGTATAATTATGTTATCGTTGTCATATGTCACTGTATAATTATGTTATCGTTGTCATATGTCACTGTATAATTATGTTATCGTTGTCATATGTCACTGTATAATTATGTTATCGTTGTCATATGTCACTGTATAATTATGTTATCGTTGTCATATGTCACTGTATAATTATGTTATCGTTGTCATATGTCACTGTATAATTATGTTATCGTTGTCATATGTCACTGTATAATTATGTTATCGTTGTCATATGTCACTGTATAATTATGTTATCGTTGTCATATGTCACTGTATAATTATGTTATCGTTGTCATATGTCACTGTATAATTATGTTATCGTTGTCATATGTCACTGTATAATTATGTTATCGTTGTCATATGTCACTGTATAATTATGTTATCGTTGTCATATGTCACTGTATAATTATGTTATCGTTGTCATATGTCACTGTATAATTATGTTATCGTTGTCATATGTCACTGTATAATTATGTTATCGTTGTCATATGTCACTGTATAATTATGTTATCGTTGTCATATGTCACTGTATAATTATGTTATCGTTGTCATATGTCACTGTATAATTATGTTATCGTTGTCATATGTCACTGTATAATTATGTTATCGTTGTCATATGTCACTGTATAATTATGTTATCGTTGTCATATGTCACTGTATAATTATGTTATCGTTGTCATATGTCACTGTATAATTATGTTATCGTTGTCATATGTCACTGTATAATTATGTTATCGTTGTCATATGTCACTGTATAATTATGTTATCGTTGTCATATGTCACTGTATAATTATGTTATCGTTGTCATATGTCACTGTATAATTATGTTATCGTTGTCATATGTCACTGTATAATTATGTTATCGTTGTCATATGTCACTGTATAATTATGTTATCGTTGTCATATGTCACTGTATAATTATGTTATCGTTGTCATATGTCACTGTATAATTATGTTATCGTTGTCATATGTCACTGTATAATTATGTTTCAGAGTACCGAGAGGTGTTCGATGTCTACGATAAAAACAAAGATGGCGTGATTGAAGCCAAAGAGCTGGAAAAAGTGATGCGGGATTTGGGACAAAACCCAAGCAGCGATGAGATCATCGAGAGAATCAGCGAAGGAGACATCAACGGTGGGTGCTTGTTTGTACACAACAGACGATTTAACAATGTCATCTGCAATCAATGGAATCCCCGTATAGCCCCGTATATAATATATATATGGTACATTGGTATCCCCGTGTATAATCTATATATGGTACATTGGTATCACCGTATATAGCCCCGTGTATAATCTATATACGGTAAAATGGAATCCCCGTATAGCCCTGTGTATAATATATATACGGTACATTGGTATCCCCGTATAGCCCCGTGTATAATCTATATATGGTACATTGGTATCCCCGTATAGCCCGTATATAATCTATATACGGTACATTGGTATCCCCGTATAGCCTCGTATATAATCTATATACGGTACATTGGTATCCCCGTATAGCCCCGTATATAATCTATATACGGTACATTGGTATCCCCGTATAGCCCGTGTATAATCTATATACGGTACATTGGTATCCCCGTATAGCCTCGTATATAATATATATACGGTACATTGGTATCCCCGTATAGCCTCGTATATAATCTATATACGGTACATTGGTATCCCCGTATATAATCTATATACGGTACATTGGTATCCCCGTATAGCCCCGTGTATAATCTATATACGGTACATTGGTATCCCCGTATAGCCTCGTATATAATCTATATACGGTACATTGGTATCCCCGTATAGCCCCGTATATAATCTATATACGGTACATTAGTAGCCCCGTATATCCCTTATATAATCTATATACGGTACATTGGTATCCCCGTATAGCCCGTGTATAATCTATATACGGTACATTGGTATCCCCGTATAGCCCCGTATATAATCTATATACGGTACATTGGTATCCCCGTATAGCCCCGTATATAATCTATATACGGTACATTGGTATCCCCGTATATAATCTATATACGGTACATTGGTATCCCCGTATAGCCCGTGTATAATCTATATACGGTACATTGGTATCCCCGTATAGCCCCGTATATAATCTATATACGGTACATTGGTATCCCCGTATATAATCTATATACGGTACATTGGTATCCCCGTATATAATCTATATACGGTACATTGGTATCCCCGTATAGCTCCGTATATAATCTATATATGGTACATTGGTATCCCCGTATAGCCCGTGTATAATCTATATACGGTACATTGGTATCCCCGTATAGCCCCGTATATAATCTATATACGGTACATTGGTATCCCCGTATATAATCTATATACGGTACATTGGTATCCCCGTATATAATCTATATACGGTACATTGGTATCCCCGTATAGCTCCATGTATAATCTATATACGGTACATCGGTATCCCCGTATATAATCTATATACGGTACATTGGTATCCCCGTATATAATCTATATACGGTACATTGGTATCCCCGTATAGCTCCGTGTATAATCTATATACGGTACATTGGTATCCCCGTATAGCCCCGTATATAATCTATATACGGTACATTAGTAGCCCCGTATAGCCCTTATATAATCTATATACGGTACATTGGTATCCCCGTGTATAATCTATATACGGAACATTGGTATCCCCGTATAGCCCCGTATATAATCTATATACGGTACATTGGTATCCCCGTATAGCCCCGTATATAATCTATATACGGTACATTGGTATCCCCGTATAACCCCGTATATAATCTATATACGGAACATTGGTATCCCCGTATATAATCTATATACGGTACATTGGTATCCCCGTATATAATCTATATACGGTACATTGGTATCCCCGTAGAGCCCCGTATATAATCTATATATGGTACATTGGTATCCCCGTATAGCCCGTGTATAATCTATATACGGTACATTGGTATCCCCGTATAGCCCCGTATATAATCTATATACGGTACATTGGTATCCCCGTATAGCCCCGTATATAATCTATATACGGTACATTGGTATCCCCGTATATAATCTATATACGGTACATTGGTATCCCCGTATAGCCCGTGTATAATCTATATACGGTACATTGGTATCCCCGTATAGCCCCGTATATAATCTATATACGGTACATTGGTATCCCCGTATATAATCTATATACGGTACATTGGTATCCCCGTATATAATCTATATACGGTACATTGGTATCCCCGTATAGCTCCGTGTATAATCTATATACGGTACATTGGTATCCCCGTATATAATCTATATACGGTACATTGGTATCCCCGTATATAATCTATATACGGTACATTGGTATCCCCGTATAGCTCCGTGTATAATCTATATACGGTACATTGGTATCCCCGTATAGCCCCGTATATAATCTATATACGGTACATTAGTAGCCCCGTATAGCCCTTATATAATCTATATACGGTACATTGGTATCCCCGTGTATAATCTATATACGGAACATTGGTATCCCCGTATAGCCCCGTATATAATCTATATACGGTACATTGGTATCCCCGTATAGCCCCGTATATAATCTATATACGGTACATTGGTATCCCCGTATAACCCCGTATATAATCTATATACGGAACATTGGTATCCCCGTATATAATCTATATACGGTACATTGGTATCCCCGTATATAATCTATATACGGTACATTGGTATCCCCGTAGAGCCCCGTATATAATCTATATATGGTACATTGGTATCCCCGTATAGCCCCGTATATAATCTATATACGGTACATTGGTATCCCCGTATAGCCCCGTATATAATCTATATACGGTACATTGGTATCCCCGTATATAGTCTATATACGGTACATTGGTATCCCCGTATAGCCCCGTGTATAATCTATATACGGTACATTGGTATCCCCGTATAGCCCCGTGTATAATCTATATACGGTACATTGGTATCCCCGTATATAATCTATATATGGTACATTGGTATCCCCGTATAGCCCTGTGTATAATCTATATACGGTACATTGGTATCCCCGTATAGCCCGTGTATAATATATATACGGTACATTGGTATCCCCGTATAGCCCCGTATATAATATATATACGGTACATTGGTATCCCCGTATAGCCCCGTATATAATCTATATACGGTACATTGGTATCCCCGTATATAATCTATATACGGTACATTGGTATCCCCGTATAACCCGTATATAATCTATATACGGTACATTGGTATCCCCGTATAGCCCGCACTGGAACCCTGGAATTCCGCACACCATGCAGGGCATGGCAATAATATAGGGGATAACTTATCATACCGGATGAAAACACTTCAGATATAGCAGACGTGCTCATTCCCATGGATGAATGATGGCATGACAGCTAGCGAGAGCCATGTAGTGATGATACAATTGATAGCATAACATACATACATAGATGTTTTATTGGATTCAGTCATTCAGAAAGTGTTCTTAATTTGTGATTTTCAAATGTCTGATCAGAAACACGGCTGGAAAACGTGTTCTATTAAAATTACACCCGTTTAGAAAACAATAATATAGCGATAGAAATGTGACATTTATCGGAACTGTATGATGTTAATCTTCGACAGAGTAGCTATGATCGCCACCATGTCCCGAGGGCCTTATCGATCGGACGGCGTCCGCATGAACCTAATAATGTTTCCTATTATAGCGAACTAAGTAGGTAAATCCGTGATCGGTCACGACATCACGTACATTGTATCCAGTGTCCCCAACTAACTCATCACTTACAGCGCCTGACTTTCCTGGCCACTTCTAAATAGCTGTATGCTGACAGGAAACTGTACAAACTAATAACACTTCAGCAGTCGATGCCTTGTCTCTTGTCTCCGTCTGCTGCCTTGTCTCTTGTCTCCGTGATTATTGTGCGGACCTGGGCAAGTGATTTCACACTCGATCCCATTTTCTTAACTATCCTCCTCCCCAACCAACCCCTTTGGTATTCACCACTTAGGCCCCTAGCATAACTGACGAGTCCTGGAAGGTGTAAACACCTATATGATGCCCCGAGCTTCTCTGACGAGTGTCCTGCAAAGGACGAAACACCTATATGATGCTCCGAGCCTCCCTGGCTAGTGTCCTGTAAAGGTCGAAACACCCAAATGATGCCCCTCGCATGACTGGAAGGACTGAACAACGAGTCCTGGAAGGACTTAACGCTTGTATGATAAATTCTAGACATACTATATCGATAACTAAGGTCACCTTTAAGGTACTACCCACACATCGTCCAATCTTTCACTGCTCTCTGAGCGCTTCCATCCGCGGCATCAAGAATGAGCAGCCTGGTGGTGTTGCCCTCCCTTATTTCGTCCGTATACAACATAATCATATTCTTCCTCTTCCAGGTGATGGCACAATTGACTTCCAGGAGTTTCTCCTGATGATGGCTAAACGACGGAAATGTCCGAAAAATGACGACGACCTACAGCGAGCATTCGACGTATTCGATAAGGACGGGAACGGCTACATATCACGGGAGGAGTTAAAGAGTGTGATGGAGACTCTAGGAGAGAGACTAACTGACAGTGAATTGGACGAGATGTTGAAGGAGGCAGATAAAGATGGCGACGGCCAGGTTAACTATGAAGGTGAGACGATATGGCGGTCGGAATTAGGTCATTGTTCACGTTAGGATACTTATAAAGTGAATCCTCTTAATCTGATTGTTTGTTCTGTACACTGCTACTGTCGGAATCTCCATGCCGAACGTAACTAAATTAACTGTATTATATCGCGTGCGTTAATTAGTCGAAACAGCTTTCTAAGTTATTCAAATAATATGAAAATAAAGTTAAGTATGTAATTCAATGATTTTCCGTGTCATATTTCTTTGGATGTCATAGCCAAATTGTCATTTAGAAGATCTATATTTCCTTTGGGAGCATTTTCGCGTTAGTTGTCAAACATACTTCGCTCGAAGTGAACGAAAACTAGGGAATTTCGTTATGTTCAGTTAAACTTTTGGAGTCAATAGTCAGTGTCTTAAATTATTAAATACCAGAGAAAAGCGACAATCCTTTCGAGAGCAAAGTTTTCTTTTCGCCCAAGTTATTCTCTATATATATATACTCTTACGTAGTAAATACTAGTTGAGAAGGTATATATTACCCATACCATGGAGGGAGACATCTGATCGAACGATCTCGAGTCGACCAAATATATATGGAATGTGCAACAGGCTGAGCAAGAATATTATAATATAATTAACGTGTAACATTAAACATTGCATCATATAAGATTTGAGACTCCATGACATGTGGTATCAAGTTGCCTCCCTTCCAATACACACTCTTACATATCACACGAACTTATAGCGAGCTTCAGGTTTATATTTATATACATAATACATTGAATCGAATGTAAACGAAAATTAATGAAAGATGAAGTGTTATTGAAGTATTTTAATGGAAATGATTTAAATGATCACTTTTCTGATAATTCGAAAATTGACTCAATATCTATCAATGTTTGGTAAAAGCACGTTTTATTTTTGTCATTAATATATAAACATTTCAAATCAGTCGGGACGCCACTATTTCTATATATGTATACTTTATGTCCATTTTCGAGCCATGTTGTCTGGTTTGGACCTTACATGTGAAGATAGTCGTGTCCTGTCATACTACTGCATGTTCAAACAACATGCACATCAGTATGGGCCGCTGCAATCACGTTTGAGACGGAGATTAAAACCCTTGTAAGTCTCGTGAATGTTAAATAGCGTGATAAATACGTGTGTATAGATAACAAGACGGCCCTGTCCGAGGATACCGGGGTGATCTGGTTCAGCGACAATGGAATTCCTTTGTGTTGGTTTTATTGTTGGGTGTTATGTAATTGGAAACCTATACGATCAGTGTTGAGCATCGCTCTATCAATCCTGGACAAGTCTGGTGATACAAATTAAAAAGACATACTTTCTGTTTATGGCGCTCTGTTCTGGTCATTTATACGTAACATTTTCTGTCTACTGTCCAGTTTCATTGGTGTTTAACTTTCTGTCAAGCTTCCTCGATCCACATTCTCAGGTCTGAACGTTAACCTTACTGCCAAGCTTGCTAGAGCCATACTCGCTAGTCTGAACGTGTTCCGGGATATATCGATGTTAAGTGTCGCCTAGTATCACAGTTTACATACTTATATATATATTGTCTTCAAACATGTACTTGTTTTGCTCAAGTAATACATGTCCTCTACCGTCCACCGCTAAACAGTAACAGTGTCCTTGTCCCAGGAACCTTGAAACTCGAACTTGTCCCAGATATTATGGTTCTTTATCATTGCGTGAAGTTTGAACTAAATCTCTCAAGGAATAAAGCCGCCAGAGCGCTGACAATCTATATGATTTTTGTCACCAATCTGTCATTGTGATGGTGGTTATAAAAATGCGTTCCAAATTATGTTTGCTCCTCGCAATTTTTGATTCGAGAATTGAATTAGCCAACGTTATTGTGAACATTTGTTTCAGTCAGCCATTCACCCCCATATCCTATTATGGGTAAAATGTAAAGTTTATTTTATTTACATGTATTGCAAAACAAGTTATATCACTTAATATTTATCATCCGTGTTGGCCGCTATGGGAGCGCGTGAGGGGTCTTACCGGAGAAAACCACGTGGTTAACAAACCTAGGTTCATTAGATGTACAATTACTGCAACAAGAATACAAGAACAACCTACTTCCCCATCCAACCATCTTTCACCCCTTATTTTTTGTAGACTTTCTCGTATTTTTATCAATATTTATACTGAATATTCGTCTCGACGTTTGTGATCACGTGACATCATTGACGTGTATATTGTGACCTAGTTAGTTGTAAGAATGGATGAATGTGAGTAGATTCTACTTTCGTTTTACCTATAGTAACTATAATGAGACGCTGAGGGAAACGCCTAACGAATGCCTGTAATAGCTATCCATCGTAAATTACTTTATATTGATTTTATCGTTGGGTCAATGTTTTGTTGCAGAGTTTGTTCAGATTATGGAGGATAGATAAGCGATGGCGAGATACCTGCCCATGTGTCAAATCTACTGAAGAATTTATGGTCGTGCTCCACAAACACCTTAATATGTTTGGGCCGTTTTCCAAGTCTCCACAACTCGTGCCAGACAGTGGTTTTGCTCCGATGACCGCGCCTAACCACATGACGCACACTACGGAGGATCGAGAACCGCATCTTACAATCAATATTGTCAAAACTATAT
The DNA here is from genome assembly GCF_902652985.1 of Pecten maximus. Taxonomy (NCBI): domain Eukaryota; kingdom Metazoa; phylum Mollusca; class Bivalvia; order Pectinida; family Pectinidae; genus Pecten; species Pecten maximus. The sequence continues at coordinate 35,253,487 of NC_047017.1, read as the reverse complement.
TATTTTTATGTGAACTGTATTGATTATTCTATGTTATGAATTGTTATTTAAATACATGTATTTACTATTGATTTTAATATAACGATATTCATTAACATTTTGGAAATAAAATTCATTTTCATATGATATATCTGTTACCATTAATTGTCCGATCAACTTCCATTAAATTAAACCATGATAATTATACGACATTACTTGTGTATCACGTGACATTACTTGTGTATAACGTGACATTACTTGTGTATCATGAAACATGACCTGTGCATACGTCACCTATACAGTTTATAAACGATTTCCTGAAAAATAGTATTTCTTGGGTAACAATCAAAGCTATGGCGCCAATTAAATTTCATTTAAAAACATGATTTGATCAAGATCCAAACATGGTATTTCCATCCAGGAAATTAGCTTAGATAAGTTATCGATTGGGAGATCGATAATACGTTTTATCTCCGTTTCTCCTTCATTTTCTCATCTCTCTCAATGATGACCTCGAAACGATTCTCTTACCTTCAAATGAACATGGTAAAAAGAAAGCGTTTTCAATGAATTTTGATTCCAAGAGGATGAACCTTCAAATGTGATAAAAATTACTTAATCTAATATTTTCATTTTCATGTACTAAAATATGAAAGTTTGTTCTGTTTTCATTTTTGAGTGAAAGACGAAAAAACAATAGGAATTTCCATTACTAGTTATGTTTATCTACCACGCCTAGAAGTACAGACAGTATGCGAGGAATAAAATGACCACTACTTACTCAGTGTCACACCTGGTTTCTAAGTGTTAAGGTTGTGGTACACGGCATTCGTAAACTACTTTATAAGTCTACTAGAGTTCTAATATTTGGTTCCAGTGTTGCTGTTGAAATTAATTCATTTACTTCCGGATTGAATAACTTTGGGGTGAATGGTCTGTTCTTTAAACATTTTAGACTATGACATTTCTGTCAAATATAATCTGATGTTTATGGTGCAGGTGTTGAAATGCATCCGTCAACTCCTTTATAATTGTACTAGAGTTCCAATATTTGGTTTCAGGTTACTGTTGGGGTAAACTATCATTTCCAAGAGTCGAACATGTTTCCTAATAATGATAATTTTAATGCTTACTCCAATGCAAAACCTTATTTAAACTATGTCTATTTTTAGAATTTTACCTTTGAATAATTTTCGTTAAAACATCGGCATATTCAATATAAATTCCAGTTGGTAGCTCGCCTCTAATTCTAGCGTGAGTTATAGTAATATACAATGTGAGGCGAGCTTTGTACCGAAGGTGAACTACTCGCCCCTAATTCTAGTGGAGGGTCTTAGTCAATTTAGATCAATCTAAGTCCACGATTGGATGTTAATGTATCGAATCCTGCCGACCACGTAGGCTTTCATCAGCTTCTCAGTTTTCTTATGGCCTAGTTCATGTGACTGGGGTAAAAATTTAAGATATCCTATAAATGCAGAGACATTTACCGATCCTTTCTGTGTTTCATCGAGTTTCTGATATGTTCTAGTATATGGCTATGATATTGCTATGTTACTAGTATATGGCTATGTTACTAGTATGTTGCTGTGTTGCTATGTAGCTAGTATGTGGCTATGTTACTTAATAAATAATTGTTATTTTTTGTTGTTCACTGGTGTATGAACGGCATTTTTTGACAGATATTTTAAATGACGCGCGTCAGCGCGCGTCATGTTGAAATATCTGTCAAAAAATGCCGTTCATACACCAGTGAACAACAAAAAATAACAATTATTTCTTACATTTACATTTCAAAACTATTTTTCAACGTAATCTTTGAAAAAAATCATAAGAAACAGTATTCTACGTTTGTTATACGTAGTGACGAAACAGCTGAATGATCGATGTAACAGCGTAACAGATAGTTCCAATTTGGCGGGAAAGGTAATCAAGTACACAAGTACACAAAATATAGTTCCACACAAATTCATTATTTTAATCATCATGAAAGAAAAATATTGAAATGTTGTCTTCAATTTTACAATTATTAACAAGTTTTAAAGTTGGTAAAACATTATTTCATGTGTAAGCAAACGCGATTTTATATTCACACGTCAACAATGTACTGTATGTATTCATACGCGGCAGGTTAATTGTTCACCTAGGAATGAACGCTAATTTTGTTAGTACCTTCATATAGAGAAAACACAGTGGAAATGTAAATATTAGTATGTGGCTATATTACCAGTATGTGGTTATGTTACTAGTATATTGCTATGTTACTAGTATATGGCTATGTTACTAGTATATTGCTATGTTACTAGTATATGGCTATGCTACATATATATGGTTATGTTACTCGTATATGGCTATGTTACTAGTATGTTGCTATGTTACTAGTATGTGGATATGTTACTAGTATATTGCTATGTTACTAGTATATGGCTATGCTACATATATATGGTTATGTTACTCGTATATGGCTATGTTACTAGTATGTTGCTATGTTACTAGTATGTGGATATGTTACTAGTATGTGGTTATGTTACTAGTATGTTGCTATGTTACTAGTATGTGGCTATGTTACTAGTATATTGCTATGTTACTAGTATATGGCTATGCTACATATATATGGTTATGTTACTCGTATATGGCTATGTTACTAGTATGTTGCTATGTTACTAGTATGTGGATATGTTACTAGTATGTTGCTATGTTACTAGTATGTGGATATGTTACTAGTATGTGGTTATGTTACTAGTATGTTGCTATGTTACTAGTATGTGTTTTGTTACTAGTATGTTGCTATGTTACGAGTATATGGTTATGTTACTAGTTTATGGCTATGTTACTAGTATGTTGCTATGTTACTAGTATGTGGTTATGTTACTAGTATATGGTTATGTTACTAGTATGTAGCTGCGTACACCTGATAACTCATGATCATCATACAGTCTCTCATCACCAAACAAATTCTTAACGAAATAATAACCGATAAGTCATCATGTTTTATCTGCGATAAATTAAAGTAATATATGAATATGTTTATTGCGTATTAAAAGTATAAGTATATTGCTATCACTGTGTAAGTAATTGCGCATTAAACAATTGCTATAATATACTCACATGTCAATGATATAACAGACATGTGAGCATGTCTCCTCGCCATGGTGAATAGGTAATGTTTGGGAGGAATTCGGTGTGGATCAGCCAGACTATCAATATCACAATAAAACCCCAATGTGGACAATGGCTGCCCGGGATAGATCAGAGATCTGGGAAAGTATGCTGCATTCTGACAAAGTGACGCGCTGTTGAAACGTACATACACCTTCGGACATGTCAGAGTCTGTTCCATTAAAAGATAGAAAAGCCAGGGGACTGTGTGATATTCCGACAGTTCACATCACGGAGGAACCATGTCAGGTATCAAGGTAAGTTAGTATTTAACTACCAATAGTAATAGATACAACTGTTTTCTATTTCACACTGATATGTAAACCATCTAATTAAACTGTTAAATTACCGTTAACTCTACACTCTTAAAAGTACTTTGCCTGAAGATTGGATGTCGTAAATATTGATAAGTACGACGGCGTATTAATTCCACACTATTAAAAAAATTATCTTGTACGTAAAACTTAGTATCTTGTATGCGCAAGATATTATCATGTACGTTCGCTTTCCCCCTGAAAGTACGTTATCAAATTTCACAAGTAGATTCCATTTGCTCGTCCAAGTGTTCGATTTGAATTTCATATCGGTATTTCTTATATCTAATTTCCTCAAAGTCCGTATGTATGTCTCATGTGAACCCTAGTTGCGCATGCTTAAATCTGTGACTGATCAGATAAGCGAAATAGCCGTAATATTACCCATCTTAAAATCGAGTCCAAAAATGATCAATCTTGTTGTCATTGTGTTTCATGTTGCGTATCGTAAACCTAGATTTCTTTAGTTTTCAGAAGAAATAGGTAATCACATTTTACACCAGATTTCTAGGTCTTGGATGTAACATAAAAGAATCATTTGAGCTTATTTGATAACGTTGACCCCCCATGACATTGAATATATGTCAATGATATTTGAAACTGTACCAGTCAGCTTTATTCCGGAAACATATCAACCAATTATATTGATTCTTTGCATTAAGGTGAACCAGAGGAGCTAGTAGTTTCATTGTTTTAATCGTAAGAAATGGTTAGATCCCCCTAAACCCCATAAATGTCTGTGACCTTAAAAGTTCCAAGTCATTTCTCAAACTCGGTGTTTCTTCCAAGAAACTATCAGTCAAACAGTTAACATTATTTGGGGAAGGTAAATAACTTGTGATCGTGGAAATAACGCCATCATAAGCTATATTTGACAATTTGCTGACCATCGTCTCGGGTCCTAGTGACCCGGTGGCGGGGCAACATAGTACTTTGCAGATTCAATAAATGTCACTCGTGAAACCAAAGTGGGAGGGGACGGGAACCAAGCATGTATCATAATATAACTCTATCATAATGCAACAAATATATAATTATATAGTAACTCTATCATAATACAAAAAGGTAACTGTATTATAATACAAAAATATAACTGTATCATAATACAAAAATATAACTGTATCATAATACAAAAATATAACTATATCATAATACAAAAATTTAACTATATCATAATACAAAAATATTACTATATCATAATACAACAAATATAACTATATCATAATACAAAAATATAACTCTATCATAATACAAAAATATAACTCTATCATAATACAAAAATATAACTATATCATAATACAAAAATTTAACTATATCATAATACAAAAATATAACTCTATCATAATACAAAAATATAACTATATCATAATACAAAAATATAACTATATCATAATACAACAAATATAACTCTATCATAATACACAAATATAACTCTGTTATAATACAACACATATAACTCTATCATTTTATAATACAACAAATATAACTCTTTCATTATACAGCAGCTATAACTCTATCATAATACAACAAATCAGTTCCAATGTTATCTGGTACGTCCAAATGTACAATATTGTTTTATCAGCGTACGTGAAGGGGAATAACTCTGAATGTTAGAGAATGAGTACTTCAACCTTTTATTAGAGACAATTTTTAAAAGATTTCTAAAGCTTAACCATATCATTACAAATATGGTCCAGAACCTTACTTAACCATATTATAGAAAATAGTCCAGAACCTTACTTAACTGAATTATAACAATGGTCCAGAACCTTACTTAACTGAATTATAACAATGGTCCAGGACCTTACTTAACCAAATTATAGCAATGGTCCAGAACCTTACTTAACTGAATTATAACAATGGTCCAGAACCTTACTTAACCAAATTATAACAATAGTCCAGAACCTTACTTAACTAAATTATAACAATGGTCCAGAACCTTACTTAACCAAATTATAACAATGGTCCAGAACCTTACTTAACCAAATTATAACCATGGTCCAGAACCTTACTTAACTAAATTAAAACAATGGTCCAGAACCTTACTTAACCAAATTATAACAATGGTCCAGAACCTTACTTAACTAAATTATAACAATGGTCCAGAACCTTACTTAACTAAATTATAACAATTGTCCAGAACCTTACTTAACTAAATTATAGCAATGGTCCAGAACCTTACTTAACCAAATTATAACAATGGTCCAGAACCTTACTTAACCAAATTATAACAATGGTCCAGGACCTTATTAATTACTTAACCAAATTATAACAATGGTCCAGAACCTTACTTAACCAAATTATAACAATGGTCCAGAACCTTACTTAACCAAATTATAACAATGGTCCAGAACCTTACTTAACCAAATTATAACAATGGTCCAGAACCTTACTTAACTAAATTATAACAATGGTCCAGAACCTTAATTAACTAAATTATAACAATTGTCCAGAACCTTACTTAACTAAATTATAACAATGGTCCAGAACTATACTTAACTAAATTATAACAATGGTCCAGAACCTTACTTAACTAAATTATAACCATGGTCCAGAACCTTACTTAACTAAATTATAACAATGGTCCAGAACTATACTTAACTAAATTATAACAATGGTCCAGAACCTTACTTAACCAAATTATAACAATGGTCCAGGACCTTACTTAACTAAATTATAACAATGGTCCAGAACCTTACTTAACTAAATTATAACAATGGTCCAGAACCTTACTTAACTAAATTATAACAATGGTCCAGAACCCTATTTTTTGAGTTACCTAACGAGACACGCAGTAACGTGTATGTCGCATTTTAATCATTTGTCTAATTACGGAGCTACGATACCTCCCAATCCAGATTTTTACATTTCCTTCGGCTAAGTTTGAGCTCCTCTGTCGCCTCCTAGGTGACACAACTTGATGGTCTACTTCAGTCTCCACAATAACTCACTTTTTCTCACACATTGTGTATTCTTAGCACAATTATTACATTCACAAAATTTCATTTCTTTAGTTCCAAACTACAATGACTATTTGACAGTGATCCTTACGAAGACAGTTGAGACTGTCATTAACTGATAAGTTATCCACTGAATTTTGGTCTCTTTATCGTTGACGATATCTCCATGATCGATGGTTGACAGGATAGCCACGTTCTTCTTTTCGAATATAGTTTTGTGTTGTTTTTTCCCCTTAATTCACAAACCATTTCCATTTGTTTCTAGAATGTTATTCAATTATATTGATAGACATGCGTCTGGTAATATGACATCTATATTGACAATAAATATGATATGACAAATGGCCGATAACCAATGTAGTTCATGAATGAGACTCGACATATCGTGACTACCAGGTGGGGTGCAGTAACTCTACACAAGTTTCATTCGAGGTCATCTTTGGATTTCATATGGATTCATCAAGCTTTTAATTTTGAGTTTGGCTATAATTTTAGCTACCGGTTTTTGGTTCTGTATTCTGATTTGTTTTTTTACGTCTTACATCAAGAAACCGAGTACCACATACCTCCCTGGGCCATGTGTCTAACAGAATACGATATTTTGTATATCACAGAGGGCTCAAACACATTAATCGCCATTGGTTATAATGATAGATCACTGTAGCTGAGGGCTAAAACACCATAACTACCATTGGTTATAATGACAGATCTATGTACCTAAGGGCTAAAACACCTTAACTGTCATTGGTTATAATAGATCTCTGTAGCTGAGGGCTAAAACACCTTAACTACCATTGGTTATAATAGATCTCTGTAGCTGAGGACTAAAACACCTTAACTACCATTGGTTATAATAGATCTCTGTAGCTGAGGACTAAAACACCTTAACTGTCATTGGTTATACTAGATCTCTGTAGCTGAGGGCTTAACACCTTAACTGCCATTGGTTGTAATAGATCTCTGTAGCTGATGTCTAAAACACCATCACTGCCATTGGTTATAATAGATCTCTGTAGCTGAGGTATTAACACCTTAACTACCATTGGTTATAATAGATCTCTGTAGCTGAGGGCTTAACACCTTAACTGCCATTGGATGTTCTATCGTAGTCCTGCCAATGAACTAACGAGGTGATACCGTACTGCTACTGTAGCATCAACCTACTGTTAGGTTGTGCATTTTGTATATAAATAGGGACGCAGAACCAAGGATGGCGGAGTTGCATGCCTGACAGTAGCGATTGTAGTAGCATTAGTAATTTTTGTCAGAGCTGCACCTAGAAAAAGAAAGGTGAAGTTCTCCAAGAGGGGGGCATACTTATACAGATTAGTCGCTTCGGCAACCATCAGTAACACGTATTTGGTATCACTTCGGTAACACATCTGCTGCGCAATCGTAGCGTATGGTATGGCTGGTCAAAAGTGGCACATCGATAGAAAGTGGTATTTGGTAATATATCGGTTCCTACAACGGTTGGAACTCCCGAACAACGGTATTACAATGAGGACGCGGTACCACATCGGTATTGCTACAGCAAGTTGTGATTTTTCAATTGCTTTCGCGACGGAGCACTTCCAATTCCCGCCTCTTTGTTACTTGTCTTCTACGATTTAGTCCCGGCGAGTTACATTGGCAGCGTGTGTCACGCCTTTAAACTCCATCACGGTTTCAGTATTGTGCCGCATGTAACATACAATTTGTAATGTTAGCGTGTCATAATAATGTTCTTCGTGTGTGCATTATATTTTTGTTATTTGACTTTATCAATATTAGTTACTTACACCATTCTGTATATTTCAGGCAGAGGATTTAACAGAAGAACAAATCGCAGGTATGTCCACACAAACCGTACACATTTAATCACTGTCAACATATTTAACGATATCCCGTAATTCCTATGTTATCGGCATCACTAAGACGGGAATGCATCTTATGATGAGATATTTCACATGATTCTTATGCATGATTAATACAATCTTCCCCTGCCTGAGGGTATGACAGAGAAATCGTCTACCTGAGGGTTGACTTTTCCACCTGAAAGGGGAGGGGAGAGAAATCTCCAACCCGAGGGTTTACTCCCCCCCCCCCCCCCCCCCCCCACCCCCCCCCCCACCCCTACCTTCTGGGGGTGACAGAGAAATCACCAATCCGAGGGTTTAATCTCCCCTACCTTGATGTGTGACAGAGAAATCTCCAATCCGAGGGTTTAATCTCCCCCTACCTTCAAGGGGTGACAGAGAAATCACCAATCCGAGGGTTTAATCTCCCCCTACCTTGAGGTGTGACAGAGAAATCACCAATCCGAGGGTTTAATCTCCCCCTACCTTCTGAGGGTGACCGAGAAATCACCAATCCGAGGGTTTAATCCCCCCCTACCTTGAGGTGTGACAGAGAAATCACCAATCCGAGGGTTTAATCTCCCCCTACCTTGAGGTGTGACAGAGAAATCACCAATCCGAGGTTTTAATCTCCCCCTACCTTCTGAGGGTGACAGAGAAATCACCAATCCGAGGGTTTAATCTCCCCCTACCTTGAGGTGTGACAGAGAAATCACCAATCCGAGGGTTTAATCTCCCCCTACCTTGAGGTGTGCCAGAGAAATCACCATCTCGAGATGTGAATCTGCCCGTGTCCGATGGTATCGTTAACGTGAAATCTTTGAATTGTTGACAACACGTTTGATCTGATATACAATTGGGGTTGACAGAGAAATATAAACAGGTATAACGCGAAACAAATTTATGACTGATGGGAGAAAATGTGTTCCAGGATGTTTCATATGTTGGAACGAAACTGTGTTGAATGTCGTCGTCCAAAATATCAATGTTGTTCAGAACAACGGAGGATATTGTGCTTCGTGCTTCTGGGCGAATTCCTCAGTACGCATAAAATTGTCTTCCAAAAATGATTGAAGAGTCGCTTTAGTCGAAAACATCCACAGCCAACGAAGATCAATAATAAAATGTTGTGTATTGTTTCAAATATAAGCCATTTAAGATACTCAACATGCATTTTAGTCGTTCATCTGTGTAAATGATTGTTAAGTTTTATTAGTGAATTTAAAGAAATACACAAGAAAAATGTAAATGATTTACTGTAGATTTCATTGACAGTAACGTCCATTTTGTAAATGAAAAGTACAATATTTTGCATGTATGAATCCATTTTGTTAATTGTCTTCACTTCCTTTTAATCATACGTTAAGAGAAGAAATTGTGTCCCAGAATAGAATTTGATGCGACGTGCTCCTTGGCCATTATATATACACGGTATAGTTAATGGAATTTCATTTATGTTATGTTTACTGTTAGATTGCCGGGAGGCATTCGGCATGTTCGACAAAGACGGCGATGGCACCATTACTACAAAGGAATTGTCGACGGTGTTGAGGTCTATGGACCAGAACCCGACAGAGGCGGAGCTCAGATCTATGCTCCAGGAGGTTGATGCTGATGGTAAATTGAAACAATTACAAAGTTCCACAGTGTTATATGTAACGATAGATATGACTTGTGATGTTTAAAATTATCTTTCAACACTCTGATCTATTATAAGGCAAAGGAAGTGTGACATTGTTAATAGCTAGCTGTAGTTTCATTGTTCTCGAACTTTTGACTCCTGTAAGTTATCTTTGAAAATTTCCTTATGTCTACATACTTGGATGTATATATGATCATCATATACAGACGATATTGATGTTATATCAATGCATTTTTTCTAATGAATCATGAAAACATCCTATAAGAAAAGATAACACCTTTCAATTATTCTACGCTAGACTTTTTCTTTATATCGTCGGAAGATTCTTTAGAGCTGACTTTTATTCTAATATTCTACGACTTCTGTAGAACCATTAAGAAAACACATACACATAGTGTTACAAGTTAATCGTTTATACCCGTATTGAAATAAAACATGATAATACGACATTATTTATTCATCAAGGAAATGGAACTATAGACTTTCCCGAATTTCTCACCATGATGGCGAAGCGGATGGGAAACGCTCCGGAATCTTTTGAAGAACAAATGTTAGAAGCATTCCGACTGTTTGACAAGGATGGAAACGGCTCTATTAGTCCGGAGGAGCTAAAACAGGTGATGGGCAACTTGGGAGAGAAGTTGACGGATGAGGAGCTGGACTGCATGATCAAAGAGGCCGACACGGACGGTGATGGGAGTGTCAACTACGAAGGTGAGATAGTTGGGCTTTGGTGTACTAGTTACAGCCTAACAGTGTCATACCATTAGAGGGTATCAATATTTTGTTACTATACTATTAATAGCACGTCACATTGATATAAGATGTTGGACCGAATTAAGAGACCTAGTATCTGGTCGAGGACTGGTAAATCTGTTTTGTTGTTTTCTCGGTTCCTTTCTTAACCATGTCAGTTTTGTTTTGGTGCTGTGGTGCATATCGATATTGTTACTCAATGACAAAAGAAATCTAGTTCCGTATCAGTTTCAATATGTAGGTGCCTCAATACAGAATGTTTGCAATTAGCCTCCTGATTGGTTCTAGCAACTGACCAATCGTAAGCAGAATAGACAGCATTCCGATCTACCATAGCTACTTGATGGTATAGCGATCTGTTTGACAGACGATGCTAGGCGATAATATAACATGTAGTCATATCAAGTTTGTCAATTTAGTGTTTTGTTAGACGATACCGTTAATCAATATATTACTCTAGAGATTATAGATATGATAACGTAAGATACTTATCACATATCACCTGCAAGCAGGTGCATATATATTTTCTTTTTAAGTAGAGTTTAATTGCGAACATCATTATAGTTTCGTTATCATATCAGTATTTTGTTGAAATTGGAGAAAAATATGAAACCAAATTATATATCGAGACCGCAACAACTGAATTTGGATGATGTATTTACTTAAGCTAATAAACTTTAGACGGAAAAGATCTACAACTATACATTGGGTTTTGTTCTGTTTCAGAATTTGTAAAGATGATGACTAGCCGATGAAGTTCTAGGATAATAGCTCATTTACATATCACCATTTCGTGTAGACTTAGATAATATTACTGAGACAAGGATGTAATCCTGAGGAATCGTCACCTTATAACTTACCTGGCCAGGTAAACATCGGCTGTACCAACAAATCATACGGACTTTGTGGTTACTTTGTAGGGATGACAAAGCTGTGACATTGTCCTATGTTGATACCGACGAGGGTATACAGTGTTTGAAATTAAAGAGCTGCAAAGCTGATAAGTAAAAAGATCCGTCCAATTATTGTGATATAAAGAAGCCCGTATGTGTGTAATTTTCCGACTATGTATTCATTTGATTCTGTTTATTTGTTTTTAATAATTCACGCTATCCATTTTATTCAAAAAGAAAAATTGATAGAGTCCATGAATTGAACGCTTTGTTTGATTAAAATTAATAAAGGTTTCCCGCTTCTATTGCATAATTTTTTTTTTATTATTGAAAGATATATTTGAACACCGTATCCGTGTCATATTAATAGATTTTTGAAAACTATATGTAGTGTTTAGATCACAGACATTTGCCGTTATTTTAGTAACAAAGGCATTTTACACCCTATGGGAGTTCCTTGTTTTCTTTCTCCAGATTTCCTTATTGCACACGAAACACATACAAATACCTGTCACTCCTACCAAGGTTTTGTTTCAGAAAGATCCGAAAATAAGATAGAAAACAATATATTCTAAATCTTACTTTATTTTAAAATGACCAAAGATTGGCGTTAATTTATATTAAATTACCTTTCCTTTGTCAAGCATCGCAGGTGGTGTCAGCTACAAAGTATACATTTCGAGTCCTACTAAATTACATGCTACGAGAGTATAGCAAGCCATGATATATTAATATACATTGTAAACATATGTAATGTATACACTATTTAAATACATACATAACATATATCTCGTTCATTTTTACACAAACTAAGATAAAGTATATAGATATCTTCTAAAGATAACTTTTAAATAGATAATATATTTAATAAAATGTAAGATACAGGGCGCTTCAGAAAGCATGTACATACTGTATTACTTCATAAAATTAAAATTGGAAACAAGATCTATCAAACGACGACATCAGTACAATTCGATTAATGTATAACTTTAGGTTGGTACTTTTTCTAATGCGTTTGTTAACCGCTATTGGAGATTTACCATTGGAATAAAAATACACCATTATAAATTTCCGTCATTTCATCCATTTTACAAACCTAGTTTTTTTATGATGTACTCAATAACAAAACAATGGTCAATTATGACGTCACTAGTTCTTGTGGTCATATGCTAACAAATTCTGATGAAATGTCATGTATATATACTTATTTTAGCGCTATTCGCGCTGAAAGGCTTCTGCTAAATAGTGATCGCGTAATACCACTCTTTATATACACTATATAATATCGTTGGATTTCATTTGGATTCATGAAGGTTTCCTTTGATTTTGGAGTTCGTGTATAATTTCAATTGCCAGTTTATGATGCTGTATACTGATTTGGTCCTTACGTCTTACACAAAGAAGCTAAGTGCCACATGACTATTTTGGCCATGCGTCAAAACAGAATACGATATTTTTTACATCACAGAAAAACTACGTTAGTCGATTGTAGACTAACTGTTCATTGTTAAATAATTCAAACATGCGTTGGAATTTATGCATTCCCTGATTACTGTGAAAGTCCATTTGATAAAACATTTAATTATACATTCTAATTGTCCTGACTATATTAAGGTCAGCATAGATCATACTTCCTTATAGAACACCCTCCACTATGGTTGTAAACAAACTAGGGTGGTTATTAAATTATTTAAAATAAATAAAAGATTCTTGAAAAAGCAAACGTTCGACCCCAGCTGTCTGGTGACAGAAGCATGTAATCGAATTCATGCATTTCTGAGGACCAAAATCACCATTTAAAACTGTGTATCATGTATTTATAGAACACCGTTTACGTTGGTAGCACCAGGTTATGAAAATCCAGGAAATAAATTCATTAAGGTTACACTCGTCGATTTAAGGATATTTGGACAATAGAAGATCTTAAGCACATTAGCACAACATTATATTTGGCCGCCTTTATGTGTCCAAACTCGTACAACACCACCGAGACACTACCTTGATTATAATGCCTATTGTGGTGAACGTATTCCTGAAATGGTATACCATGAAGGTCTTTGTGGCGGTTCTTATGTCAACCCCACTAACTAAGGCTAGCATAAGTTCTTATATGTTTTATCTACATTCTGATATTGATTGTAGTTGCCAATATTGCATGGGTTCAACTTCTTTGAAATCATAAAAAATAATTTCATGTAGGAGCCACCAGGTGGCTTTCTCAGTAATAAATTTAAATGTCACTCTGGTGGTTGGCCATTTTAATTTCATATACTTGTTTTAGTATTCGTGATATATGTGACGGGGCATCAAATAGTTTAGGGCTAAAACACACTAACCTTCATTTGTTATAATAGCTGTCTTTACCTAAGGGCTAAAACACCGTAACCGCAATTAGTTATAATACTGTAGCTCTCAGTACCTGAGGGCTAAAACACCGTAACCGCAATTAGTTAAAATGGTAATTTGAACTTGAGGGTTAATACGCCTTAACCGACATTGGTTATAATGATAGATCTCTGTGGCTGAGGGCTAAGATACCTTAACTGCCAATGGTTATAAGAGATCTTTACAAATGACGGCTAAAACACGCGGCCTAAAATACCTTTACTGCCAATGGTTATAAGAGATCTTTATAAATGACGGCTAAAACACCAAAACCACCATTAGTTATAATAGATATCTGTAGCTGAGGACTAAAACATCTGAACCTCCATTGGTTATAATCAAGAAGAAAAACAAATTCATTAAGATTACACTGGTTGATTTAAATATATAGATTTAGACAATAGATCTGCAACTTATATGCATAACATTATATTTGACCGCCTTCCTGTGACCAAATTCGTACAACACCGAAAACAATATCTCGGATATAACAGCTCTCTGAATATGAGGGCTAAAACACGTCAACCTACATGGGTTATAATAACTCTCTGAACATGAGGGCTAAAACACCGTGTCATAAACACATCTCCTCCTATGACTTTGACTTTTGATGTTTCCTATCTCATAACACACGTCCTCATATGATCTTGACTGATAGTGTCTTCATACCTCATAGACTCGCGTCCTCATATGACCTTGACTGTTGATGTTTCCTACATCATAAACACACGTCCTCATATGACCTTGACTGTTGATGTTTCCTACATCACACACACCTCCTCATATGACCTTGACTGTTGATGTTTCCTACATCATACACACCTCCTCATATGACTTTGACTGTTGATGTTTCCTATCTCATAAACACACGGCCTCATATTACCTGGACTGTTAGTGTATTCCTACCTTATAAACGCACGTCCACATATGATTTGACTGTCAGTGTCCTACCTTATAAGCACACGTCCTCATATGACCTTGACTGTTAGTGTCTTCCTACCTCATAAGCACACGTCAACATATGACCCTGATTGTTTAAGTCTTCCTACCTCATAGACACACGTCCTCATATGACCTTGACTGTTAGTGTCTTCCTACTTCATAGACACACGTCCTCATATGACATGGGCTGTTAGTGTCTTCCTACCTCACAGACACACGTCCACATATGGCCTTGACCGTTAGTATGTTTACCTCATAAACACACGTCCTCATATGACATTGACAGTCAGAAAAATCTAGCAAAGACAGGCAACGCTATATTTTTACAGTGGTAATTATCCGGTATGGTTTTGTAAATGTCGATAGAGCACATGTAATATATGTTATAGATCTAGCTCTCCGTTGGCCTAAATGTATACCGTACATGATGTGATATCATAGTCCTGCTGATTAACTGATTTATTGCTATTTCGGTCTTATAGCGAAAACAGTATGGAAAATCAACAAGTCAACTTCTAAAAAGGTGAGAGTTAGTTGTTAAGAAAAATAATATGAAAATGTAAGAGGCGATCAGGTCTCCCTGACGCTCTTTATCAATGAAGGTCCAACTAACCGAATCAAGCGCCTTTTCAAAATCAAGAATTAACAGCATTCCTGGTAAACGTAGTAATGTAACAGCTGATTTTAATCAGATTGTGTGTTATTATATGCATACAAAATAACAAAATGAATGTAAACTTTAATTCGTATATTTATTCTAAGCAGTATATGCAGGCTTCACATTTGTTGAAAAAACAAAAAATGGGTTCAAGATTATCAATTTCCGGATTTTTCGAAAGTGTGTTTATACCGGAAATTTGGCTTTGCCTACAGCAATAATAAGTATACAGTAGATAAGTTAAGATGGCAGAAAAACTTAATGATGAGCACATATCAAAAGGAGATTAATTCTGTCTTTGGGGTAGAGATATTTGCTTTCAAATAGGTTTCAGAAAAAATAAATGTCATTTTATTTTAAGATATTTTGCAATTTTTAAGGTTTGTTGAAGTTGGTACCATAGCCTTCACGGGCCTGAAAAACATAGAAATATAAGTTTATTTATCCTTTACAGCTGTATTAAAATTGCCAATGTTGTATAGATTACAAATACATATATACTAGTATAGGTAATATGTATGGTTAACCGGCTATGTTTACATATCTATAACATATGCCTTATGTTGGGTATGTTTACTGTACATTGCTACAATACAAGCATAATTAATGGAGCTAACAAGAAATTTGCCGAAGTATTTCCAAAACTATATTTTTTTAAATTCCACAGTGAATCCATCTTGCCCTGGGCTTTTGTTATTTTGTTGGGTTTTTTGGGGTTTTTTTTTTACAGTTTTTGAACCTTCAATGAATGATATATTAGGGTCAGATAAAACTGGTGAAGGTACACACCGTCCGTCCCCATCCCGAGGTGTAAATCTTCCACTACCTTGAGGGTGTGACAGAGAAATCTCCAACCCGAAATGTGAATCTTCCCATGTCCAATCCGAGGCTCTGCCGAGGGAAAAGACAATCAAGAATATCACCCGAGGGTATCTTTGACCTTTTGACTTTGGTACGCATCAAATTGTCTTTCAAAAAATGTTGGAAGGGTTGCTTTAGACGCAGCAACAACTTCAAACGGCTAACAAAGGTCAATGGGAAAATGGTCGGGGGTTTTAATCTGAATTTGTGATTGGCGTCAAAACATAATTGGTCAACGATCACAATATGACGAAAGGCTTAACTAGATTTATAACAAGATTCTTTGTGGTTAGAACTGTATGTTAATATATAGAAAACCAAAAGAATGATATGCATTGTTTTAGATATATGTTATTTAAAATGCTTATTCGTTCATCTGCGTCAATGCGTCAAACCAAGAAAAATGTTAATAATTTACCGTAAATTTTATTGACATAAATCTCCATTTTGTAAATAAAAAGAACAATATTTTGTATGTATAAATCCATCTTGTACACTGTCTTCAGTTTCTTTCAATCATACAATGAGAGAAGAAATTTTGTCCAAAAAAAGAGATTTTGATGTGACGTGCTCTTGGGCAATTATATCTAATTATGCTTAATTATGGCCAAGATACCTTCCCGGTATAAGTTAATAGAATGTTATTTACGTTATATATATGTTTACTGTTAGATTACAGGGAGGCGTCCAGCATGTTAAAAACAATAGATACGACATATGATATTTAAGATTATTTTTCAACACAATGATCTATAAGGAAAAGCCAGTGTGGCAATGTTAATTCCTAGCTGTAGTTCCGTTGTTCTCGGGTTTTTAACTCCTGTAAATTGTCGGTGAAAATGTCCGTATGCCTACATATAAATACATAGTTATGTTCATCAGATACAGACGACATTGATGTTATATAAATGTATTATTTCTAGAACTCGTGAAAACATAAAATATAATACCTTTCATTAATCCTACCCTAGTCTGTTTTTACGCCGTCGGTAGATTCCTTGTAGTTCACTTTTATTTCAATTATCCGATGACTTATGTAGAACCACTAGGCTGAAGGTTGTACAAATAGTGTTACAAGTTATATACCTGCATTAAAATACAAGATGATGATACGACGTTATTAAATTATTTATCAAGGTAATGGAAGTACAGATTTCTCCAAAATTCTCACTGAGATGGCGATGCGAATGGGAAACGATCCGGAATCTTTGAAAGAGCAAATGTTAGAAGCATTCCGACTGTTTGACAAGGATTGAAACTGCTCTATCAGTCCGGAGGAGCTAAAACAGGTGATGGGGATGTTGGATGAGAATATGACGGACGAGGAGCTGGAATCTATAATGAAAAAGGCTGACACGGACGGTGATGGGAGTGTCAACTACGGAGGTGAGATATTGGAGCTTTGGTGTACTAGTTATAACAGTCACACCATTAGAAGGTATTGGATGAATATTTTGATACTTTACCTTTAATAGCACGTCACATAGCAATAAGCTCTAATACTGGTAAAGTTGATATTTGTTTTGTAGTTTTCTCGGTTTCTTTCTTAGTTGTTACTCAATAATAGAATGAACTTAGTTCCAAGCAAATCTGCTTCTCCACATTAGTAAATTAACATATACATTTTTGTATCTGTATAGAGATTCAAGCTGTACGTTTCTCGTGGCATAATTGAGGGTTCGCAATTAGCCTCCGGATTAGTTCTAATGACTGACCAATTGTATGCGGAACAGACAGCATTCCGATCTACCATAGCTACTCCCCTTCGTTCCACTCTCTAGAGTTCGATTGTATAGCGATCTGTTTGACAGACGATGTGAGCCGATAACATAATATGCAGTCATGTCAAGTTTGTTAATTTAACGTTTTGTCAGACGGTACCTTTAGTCAATACATATGTTTCTCTCATCCCTACCGGTATCATACTTTGCTGTGTGTGTATTACCTCGCTTCCGGTGTAGGATAGCCACGCGCGCGCAATGATACAAAAGTAGGTCGCCGAACCGAAAGTAGATCTACATGATTTAAACATTTCAACAATACATTGAATTAAGATATGTAATCAGATAATAATTTTTTTTTATTTATGATATAAATCATGTAAAAAAACACGTTCTTTTATTGTTTTTTATTAATAAAACATGGAACTATATTTTCACGCGAAAGGACACACTAGCCTGGCCGACATCAAGTGATTTGGCTTCGCTTGCAATGACAGGGCTGCTGAAACAACGTTAGACTGTGGAAATGAATGGTTTCCTTCGTTTTTAGAACAGCAAACTTTGTTTGCATATATGGGGTATTGTAAATCGATTGGCGCTGTTCTTTTTTTATTATATGCAGTAGAAAAAAAGTTTGGATTGAGAAAAATGGCGTCTATCTGAGAAAGCTATCGACAGATAGTGCCTATTTTTGCATATTTTAGGTTGGAGAATGAGAGAAAAATACTCAATCATATGTGGTGCATATAGGATAGGGATATTCCACCCTCTGGGTCACAAAATGTGGTAAAACCCTCGGCGGAGCCTCGGGTTTTACCACATTTTGTGACCCCTCGGGTGGAATATCCCTATCCTACATGACCACATATGATAGAGTCTTATAATATTACTCTAGAGATCATAGATATGCAAGATTACCTAAGATACTTAGCAAGCTGGTGCATATCGATTTCCTTTTAATCAGAGTTTAATTGTGAACGTGATTATAATTTCGTTATCATATCACTATTTAGTTGAAATGGGAGACGAATCAGATATAGAGAATACATGGTCAGTGTCTTAAAATATAAGCTGTATTTTGGCGAGGGTAAAGAAAGACAAAAGTGGCGAGCCTTGGCGAGCCACTTTTGTCTTTCTGTCCCGAGCCAAAAATACAGCTTATATTTTAAGACACTGACCATGTATTCTATTTATCCTGCAACAGTCATAAAAATAATCATCAAAAATAATCATTTTTAAGTGAAACGGTGTCAAAAATGACAGAAATATGTTCGCCTTTTAAGCGTAGTTTCACTTTGAAGTAGGTCAGTCGAACTGACGCACGTGCTAGGATTCCAAAATATAGCTGTTTTCCGTCACTGCCGTATTCAGCAAAAATATATACGGTGGGTGTATTCCGACAATGCGGTGGCAGTTGCAGGATAAATAGTTATACATGGGTTTTTGTTCTGTTTCAGAATTTGTAAAGATGATGGACTAGGACGATAGCTCATTTGCATGTCACCATTTTGTGTAGACTTAGATACTTTTACTGAGACAGGGATATAATCCCGAGGATATAATTACCTGTTAACTTACCTGTCCAGGTTTCAAGTTTTTCAAGTTTTTTTATTTACCAAATGTCATATAACATATAGGTATATATCAATACATAATACAAGAATCATAATAATAGAATGTCCCAAGATGGCGGAGGATAATTCCTTATACATGTACAAAATTAATAGTAATACTCCTTACCATTAATATCATTAAAATAATGAAGTACAATATAGCACTATAGACGATACCACATAGGTTCATAAATTCATTAGATTGTTTCTTTGATCTGGCATGCACCAAATATTTACCCAAATTACGTAATGTTTTAATATTTTTATATGAAAATAATTCTATTAGCTTGAATACACTAGGATGTTTGTAATAGTACTTCTTTAAAAATTTAATTCTTAATTCTACATACGCAGGACATAATAAAATAAAATGCATTTCGTCTTCAATATCATTGTTGTTACACACAGTGCAAATTCGCTCACCTCTCGGAACTGCATTATAGCGTCCGGACTCAATATGAAGAGAGTGTGCCTGCATACGATATTTACTTAAAATCTGTTTAGTTTTAGAATTAAGAGATTTCGTCAGGTAATATTGAAGTTCAAAGTCATTCGCAAGATATTTATAAATTTGACACTTAGAAGAATTATTAAAGGAACTATGTAAATCTTGTATAAATATGTCATGCAAGCGTTGCGTATAAAATTCTAAAAAGTGTTTTTCATTGTTAACATTTTGACAGGTAAACGTCGGCTGTACCAACAAATCATACGGACGTTGGCACACGTTCATCAAATTATTGTGATAAAAAGAGAATTTTTTATTATTATTATTTTCCGACAATGTATTCATTTGAGTGAGTTTGGTCATTTTTCTAAATATCTCACGCCTTCCGGCTTTTCGCAAAAAAAAAACCCATTAAGTCCTTTACATGAATTAAATGCTTTGTTTGATATAGACGAATAAATGTTTACCACTTCTACCGCATGGATGATTTTTTTTTATTAACAGATACGTTAGAACGCCATATCAGTGACATTTCAATAGAAGCCAGTGTAATGTTTGGATTACAGACACTTGCCGTTTTTTTAGTAATGCACGCTAAAGGAACACAATATATAAATAACATAGTAACACAACTGATGAAGGAAGACAACTTTATGACTCATGTCCTGACCGGACCTCAAACTCTCGATCTACGCCACCCAATCGCCTAGCCAGAAATATCCGCAGCCTATACCGCCACATCGGCGTTCTTAAAAAAGAACGTTTCAATGGCGCAGTGATGGTCGGCCGAATATCCTGACATGATCATTGTGGAAGTCGTCTATTAGATGATATGAATACCTGGATCGCAATGTATTACATACAATCTATATGAATATATGTGGCACAAAGAAGTAATTCCAACAGTGTGGGAAATGGAAGATGTCAATTTGTTTAGGCAATCCGCCCTTTCATCAAGGTACATATATTAACAGTACTAGAAATAAAATAAGATAGAAAAAGAGTAATACATATGGTAGTTGAAAAGTTGGCCGAAGACAGATGCTAGCGTAACATGTACAGAACCATGCTCTATGATGAAACGCTATGCAAAAAAAAATGTTTCCCGCGCGACAGGAGGCGACTAAAGAGTCTCGGAGTTCAGCGATGCAATGTCAAAAATATTGTCGACGACAGGGAGGCGACCCAATTTGAGTCTTGAATGGGGATGGTAGTGTAAAACATAGAAATATCGATAGTGGATGGAGCTCTTCAAAATTCACATTCT
The DNA here is from genome assembly GCF_902652985.1 of Pecten maximus. NCBI lineage: Eukaryota > Metazoa > Mollusca > Bivalvia > Pectinida > Pectinidae > Pecten > Pecten maximus. The sequence continues at coordinate 35,232,051 of NC_047017.1, read as the reverse complement.
TTTAATTCCAATTAAAATTGAAGGCTGACGGGAATCAATGTACATGAACCAAGAGGATAAACTGAAACGGCTATGGTACAATATTTGAGCTACCAAAACATCACGTGACGTCGAACCCAATTCAAGAGAGGAGAGACCCACAACAGACCGATCTCTATGTCTTTATTTACACCTTGTCAAACAGCAATGAAAATCAGGTCAATTGCGGATCAATTCAGTTACATTCCTTAAGTTTGATACCCTTTTTGACATCAATAAATTACTACTTACAGTGATACAATAATATGCAGATATTTTTTGTACATCCATTATCACTCCTATGTCATTGTTGTCCATTCAACAATCAGCATCATCATGGACGTGGACATAGGTAAAAGTATTGGAAATGAAAAAAATTGTCATTGATTGAACGGATCAGGTACATTATAGTTCAGTCGGTATATAGTTAAAACGTCAGCATTTAGTTGTCTTTCATAAAATTGAAAAGTGCATAGAGAATATATGGTTAGTGTCTTTAAATATAAGTTGTATTTTGGCAAGGATCAAGAAAGACTTTTGTTTTTTCGTCCCGAGCCAAAAATACAGCTTATATTTTAAGACACTGACCATTTATTCTATTTATCTTGCAACAGTCATCAAAAATAAGCATTTTAATTGAATCTGTATCAACAATGTTCCACATATGTTCGCCTTTTAAACGTTGATTCACTTGGAAATAGGTCAGTCGAATTGACGCACGTGCTAAGATTATAAAATACAACTGTTTTCCGTCACTGCCGAATACAGGAAAATATATGAGGTAGGGTGTATTCCAACAATGCCGATGCCAGTTGCAGGATAAATTAATATTTTCTTATACTGCTGAATCAGAACCGGTTTCCAATTAATAAAAATATCCATATCAGAATGTCATAAAATGTTGTCCCTTTTGAGATAACGATATAGATATCTAGGCAATACCTACCTCGAAAATATCTAAATAGCCTGAAAGCAGGACAGAATATCTCACAGTATTGTCATTAATAGACAAACTATCGGTGTCAATACGTATGAACACCTCACAAATTTCAGCACAAGGAACTCAACAATTTTTACTGCGTATTTAAGAATCTAGTTCCCCGTTTGCCTATCACAGTTTGGCTAGACCTTCGAGGTAGAATGTCCAGAAATTGACGGGTATCGTAGAGCGACCGTACCCTTCCTCTCCCTAGTTATACCCTGGTCCTATCCCATCACGCCTGCTCTCTACGTCCACTAACTAAGGTCCATTCCTCACATCATTGGGTCCTATCCCATCACGCCTGTTCTCTACGTCCACTAACTTAAGGTCCATTCCTCACATCATTGGGTCCTATCCCATCACGCCTGCTCTCTACGTCCACTAACTAAGGTCCATTCCTCACATCATTGGGTCCTATCCCATCACGCCTGCTCTCTATGTCCACTAACTTAAGGTCCATTCCTCACATCATTGGGTCCTATCCCATCACGCCTGCTCTCTATGTCCACTAACTAAGGTCCATTCCTCACATCATTGGGTCCTATCCCATCACGCCTGCTCTCTACGTCCACTAACTAAGGTCCATTCCTCACATCATTGGGTCCTATCCCATCACGCCTGTTCTCTACGTCCACTAACTAAGGTCCATTCCTCACATCATTGGGTCCTATCCCATCACGCCTGCTCTCTATGTCCACTAACTTAAGGTCCATTCCTCACATCATTGGGTCCTATCCCATCACGCCTGCTCTCTATGTCCACTAACTAAGGTCCATTCCTCACATCATTGGGTCCTATCCCATCACGCCTGCTCTCTACGTCCACTAACTAACGTCCATTCCTCACATCATTGGGTCCTATCCCATCACGCCTGTTCTCTACGTCCACTAACTTAAGGTCCATTCCTCACATCATTGGGTCCTATCCCATCACGCCTGCTCTCTACGTCCACTAACTAAGGTCCATTCCTCACATCATTGGGTCCTATCCCATCACGCCTGCTCTCTACGTCCACTAACTAACGTCCATTCCTCACATCATTGGGTCCTATCCCATCACGCCTGCTCTCTACGTCCACTAACTAAGGTCCATTCCTCACATCATTGGGTCCTATCCCATCACGCCTGCTCTCTACGTCCACTAACTAAGGTCCATTCCTCACATCATTGGGTCCTATCCCATCACGCCTGCTCTCTACGTCCACTAACTTAAGGTCCATTCCTCACATCATTGGGTCCTATCCCATCACGCCTGCTCTCTATGTCCACTAACTTAAGGTCCATTCCTCACATCATTGGGTCCTATCCCATCACGCCTGTTCTCTACGTCCACTAACTTAAGGTCCATTCCTCACATCATTGGGTCCTATCCCATCACGCCTGCTCTCTACGTCCACTAACTAAGGTCCATTCCTCACATCATTGGGTCCTATCCCATCACGCCTGCTTCTCTACGTCCACTAACTAAGGTCCATTCCTCACATCATTGGGTCCTATCCCATCACGCCTGTTCTCTACGTCCACTAACTAAGGTCCATTCCTCACATCATTGGGTCCTATCCCATCACGCCTGTTCTCTACGTCCACTAACTAAGGTCCATTCCTCACATCATTGGGTCCTATCCCATCACGCCTGTTCTCTACGTCCACTAACTTAAGGTCCATTCCTCACATCATTGGGTCCTATCCCATCACGCCTGCTTCTCTACGTCCACTAACTAAGGTCCATTCCTCACATCATTGGGTCCTATCCCATCACGCCTGTTCTCTACGTCCACTAACTTAAGGTCCATTCCTCACATCATTGGGTCCTATCCCATCACGCCTGTTCTCTACGTCCACTAACTAAGGTCCATTCCTCACATCATTGGGTCCTATCCCATCACGCCTGTTCTCTACGTCCACTAACTAAGGTCCATTCCTCACATCATTGGGTCCTATCCCATCACGCCTGTTCTCTACGTCCACTAACTTAAGGTCCATTCCTCACATCATTGGGTCCTATCCCATCACGCCTGTTCTCTACGTCCACTAACTAAGGTCCATTCCTCACATCATTGGGTCCTATCCCATCACGCCTGCTCTCTACGTCCACTAACTAAGGTCCATTCCTCACATCATTGGGTCCTATCCCATCACGCCTGCTCTCTACGTCCACTAACTTAAGGTCCATTCCTCACATCATTGGGTCCTATCCCATCACGCCTGCTCTCTACGTCCACTAACTTAAGGTCCATTCCTCACATCATTGGGTCCTATCCCATCACGCCTATTCTCTACGTCCACTAACTAAGGTCCATTCCTCACATCATTGGGTCCTATCCCATCACGCCTGTTCTCTACGTCCACTAACTAACGTCCATTCCTCACATCATTGGGTCCTATCCCATCACGCCTGCTCTCTACGTCCACTAACTAAGGTCCATTCCTCACATCATTGGGTCCTATCCCATCACGCCTGTTCTCTACGTCCACTAACTAAGGTCCATTCCTCACATCATTGGGTCCTATCCCATCACGCCTGCTCTCTACGTCCACTAACTAAGGTCCATTCCTCACATCATTGGGTCCTATCCCATCACGCCTGTTCTCTACGTCCACTAACTAAGGTCCATTCCTCACATCATTGGGTCCTATCCCATCACGCCTGTTCTCTACGTCCACTAACTAAGGTCCATTCCTCACATCATTGGGTCCTATCCCATCACGCCTGCTCTCTACGTCCACTAACTAAGGTCCATTCCTCACATCATTGGGTCCTATCCCATCACGCCTGCTCTCTACGTCCACTAACTAAGGTCCATTCCTCACATCATTGGGTCCTATCCCATCACGCCTGCTCTCTACGTCCACTAACTAACGTCCATTCCTCACATCATTGGGTCCTATCCCATCACGCCTGCTTCTCTATGTCCACTAACTAAGGTCCATTCCTCACATCATTGGGTCCTATCCCATCACGCCTGCTCTCTACGTCCACTAACTAAGGTCCATTCCTCACATCATTGGGTCCTATCCCATCACGCCTGTTCTCTACGTCCACTAACTTAAGGTCCATTCCTCACATCATTGGGTCCTATCCCATCACGCCTGCTCTCTACGTCCACTAACTAAGGTCCATTCCTCACATCATTGGGTCCTATCCCATCACGCCTGCTTCTCTACGTCCACTAACTTAAGGTCCATTCCTCACATCATTGGGTCCTATCCCATCACGCCTGCTTCTCTACGTCCACTAACTAAGGTCCATTCCTCACATCATTGGGTCCTATCCCATCACGCCTGCTCTCTACGTCCACTAACTAAGGTCCATTCCTCACATCATTGGGTCCTATCCCATCACGCCTGCTCTCTATGTCCACTAACTAAGGTCCATTCCTCACATCATTGGGTCCTATCCCATCACGCCTGCTCTCTACGTCCACTAACTTAAGGTCCATTCCTCACATCATTGGGTCCTATCCCATCACGCCTGCTCTCTACGTCCACTAACTAAGGTCCATTCCTCACATCATTGGGTCCTATCCCATCACGCCTGCTTCTCTACGTCCACTAACTTAAGGTCCATTCCTCACATCATTGGGTCCTATCCCATCACGCCTGCTCTCTACGTCCACTAACTTAAGGTCCATTCCTCACATCATTGGGTCCTATCCCATCACGCCTGCTCTCTACGTCCACTAACTAAGGTCCATTCCTCACATCATTGGGTCCTATCCCATCACGCCTGCTCTCTACGTCCACTAACTAAGGTCCATTCCTCACATCATTGGGTCCTATCCCATCACGCCTGCTCTCTACGTCCACTAACTTAAGGTCCATTCCTCACATCATTGGGTCCTATCCCATCACGCCTGCTCTCTACGTCCACTAACTAAGGTCCATTCCTCACATCATTGGGTCCTATCCCATCACGCCTGCTCTCTACGTCCACTAACTAAGGTCCATTCCTCACATCATTGGGTCCTATCCCATCACGCCTGCTCTCTACGTCCACTAACTAAGGTCCATTCCTCACATCATTGGGTCCTATCCCATCACGCCTGTTCTCTACGTCCACTAACTAAGGTCCATTCCTCACATCATTGGGTCCTATCCCATCACGCCTGCTCTCTACGTCCACTAACTTAAGGTCCATTCCTCACATCATTGGGTCCTATCCCATCACGCCTGCTCTCTACGTCCACTAACTAAGGTCCATTCCTCACATCATTGGGTCCTATCCCATCACGCCTGCTCTCTACGTCCACTAACTAAGGTCCATTCCTCACATCATTGGGTCCTATCCCATCACGCCTGCTCTCTACGTCCACTAACTTAAGGTCCATTCCTCACATCATTGGGTCCTATCCCATCACGCCTGTTCTCTACGTCCACTAACTAAGGTCCATTCCTCACATCATTGGGTCCTATCCCATCACGCCTGCTCTCTACGTCCACTAACTTAAGGTCCATTCCTCACATCATTGGGTCCTATCCCATCACGCCTGCTCCTCTACGTCCACTAACTTAAGGTCCATTCCTCACATCATTGGGTCCTATCCCATCACGCCTGCTCTCTATGTCCACTAACTTAAGGTCCATTCCTCACATCATTGGGTCCTATCCCATCACGCCTGCTCTCTACGTCCACTAACTAAGGTCCATTCCTCACATCATTGGGTCCTATCCCATCACGCCTGCTCTCTACGTCCACTAACTTAAGGTCCATTCCTCACATCATTGGGTCCTATCCCATCACGCCTGTTCTCTACGTCCACTAACTTAAGGTCCATTCCTCACATCATTGGGTCCTATCCCATCACGCCTGCTCTCTACGTCCACTAACTTAAGGTCCATTCCTCACATCATTGGGTCCTATCCCATCACGCCTGTTCTCTACGTCCACTAACTAAGGTCCATTCCTCACATCATTGGGTCCTATCCCATCACGCCTGCTCTCTACGTCCACTAACTAAGGTCCATTCCTCACATCATTGGGTCCTATCCCATCACGCCTGTTCTCTACGTCCACTAACTTAAGGTCCATTCCTCACATCATTGGGTCCTATCCCATCACGCCTGTTCTCTACGTCCACTAACTAAGGTCCATTCCTCACATCATTGGGTCCTATCCCATCACGCCTGCTCTCTACTTCCACTAACTAAGGTCCCATTCCTCACATCATTGGGTCCTATCCCATCACGCCTGCTCTCTACGTCCACTAACTTAAGGTCCATTCCTCACATCATTGGGGTCCCTATCCCATCACGCCTGCTTTTTTCCCTACTATGGTCCATTGGGTCCTATCCCATCACGCCTGCTCTCTATGTCCACTAACTAAGGTCCATTCCTCACATCATTGGGTCCTATCCCATCACGCCTGCTCTCTATGTCCACTAACTAAGGTCCCATTCCTCACATCATTGGGTCCTATCCCATCACGCCTGTTCTCTACGTCCACTAACTAAGGTCCATTCCTCACATCCTTGGTCCTATCCCATCACGCCTGCTCTCTACGTCCACTAACTTAAGGTCCATTCCTCACATCATTGGGTCCTATCCCATCACGCCTGCTCTCTATGTCCACTAACGTAAGGTCCATTCCTCACATCATTGGGTCCTATCCCATCACGCCTGCTTCTCTACGTCCACTAACTTAAGGTCCATTCCTCACATCATTGGGTCCTATCCCATCACGCCTGCTCTCTACGTCCACTAACTAAGGTCCATTCCTCACATCATTGGGTCCTATCCCATCACGCCTGCTCTCTACGTCCACTAACTAAGGTCCATTCCTCACATCATTGGGTCCTATCCCATCACGCCTGCTCTCTATGTCCACTAACTAAGGTCCATTCCTCACATCATTGGGTCCTATCCCATCACGCCTGCTCTCTATGTCCACTAACTTAAGGTCCATTCCTCACATCATTGGGTCCTATCCCATCACGCCTGTTCTCTATGTCCACTAACTAAGGTCCATTCCTCACATCATTGGGTCCTATCCCATCACGCCTGCTCTCTACGTCCACTAACTAAGGTCCATTCCTCACATCATTGGGTCCTATCCCATCACGCCTGCTCTCTACGTCCACTAACTAAGGTCCATTCCTCACATCATTGGGTCCTATCCCATCACGCCTGCTCTCTACGTCCACTAACTTAAGGTCCATTCCTCACATCATTGGGTCCTATCCCATCACGCCTGCTCTCTATGTCCACTAACGTAAGGTCCATTCCTCACATCATTGGGTCCTATCCCATCACGCCTGCTCTCTACGTCCACTAACTTAAGGTCCATTCCTCACATCATTGGGTCCTATCCCATCACGCCTGCTCTCTACGTCCACTAACTAAGGTCCATTCCTCACATCATTGGGTCCTATCCCATCACGCCTGCTCTCTATGTCCACTAACTAAGGTCCATTCCTCACATCATTGGGTCCTATCCCATCACGCCTGCTCTCTATGTCCACTAACTAAGGTCCATTCCTCACATCATTGGGTCCTATCCCATCACGCCTGCTCTCTATGTCCACTAACTTAAGGTCCATTCCTCACATCATTGGGTCCTATCCCATCACGCCTGCTTCTCTACTGTCCACTAACTAAGGTCCATTCCTCACATCATTGGGTCCTATCCCATCACGCCTGCTCTCTACGTCCACTAACTAAGGTCCATTCCTCACATCATTGGGTCCTATCCCATCACGCCTGCTCTCTACGTCCACTAACTAAGGTCCATTCCTCACATCATTGGGTCCTATCCCATCACGCCTGCTCTCTATGTCCACTAACTTAAGGTCCATTCCTCACATCATTGGGTCCTATCCCATCACGCCTGCTCTCTATGTCCACTAACTAAGGTCCATTCCTCACATCATTGGGTCCTATCCCATCACGCCTGTTCTCTATGTCCACTAACTAAGGTCCATTCCTCACATCATTGGGTCCTATCCCATCACGCCTGCTCTCTACGTCCACTAACTTAAGGTCCATTCCTCACATCATTGGGTCCTATCCCATCACGCCTGTTCTCTACGTCCACTAACTAAGGTCCATTCCTCACATCATTGGGTCCTATCCCATCACGCCTGCTCTCTATGTCCACTAACTAAGGTCCATTCCTCACATCATTGGGTCCTATCCCATCACGCCTGCTCTCTACGTCCACTAACTTAAGGTCCATTCCTCACATCATTGGGTCCTATCCCATCACGCCTGCTCTCTATGTCCACTAACTAAGGTCCATTCCTCACATCATTGGGTCCTATCCCATCACGCCTGCTCTCTACGTCCACTAACTTAAGGTCCATTCCTCACATCATTGGGTCCTATCCCATCACGCCTGCTCTCTACGTCCACTAACTAAGGTCCATTCCTCACATCATTGGGTCCTATCCCATCACGCCTGCTCTCTATGACCACTAACTTAAGGTCCATTCCACACATCATTGGGTCCTATCCCATCACGCCTGTTCTCTACGTCCACTAACTTAAGGTCCATTCCTCACATCATTGGGTCCTATCCCATCACGCCTGTTCTCTATGTCCACTAACTAACGGTCCATTCCTCACATCATTGGGTCCTATCCCATCACGCCTGTTCTCTACGTCCACTAACTTAAGGTCCATTCCTCACATCATTGGGTCCTATCCCATCACGTCTGTTCTCTACGTCCACTAACTTAAGGTCCATTCCTCACATCATTGGGTCCTATCCCATCACGCCTGTTCTCTACGTCCACTAACTTAAGGTCCATTCCTCACATCATTGGGTCCTATCCCATCACGCCTGCTCTCTACGTCCACTAACTAAGGTCCATTCCTCACATCATTGGGTCCTATCCCATCACGCCTGCTCTCTATGTCCACTAACTTAAGGTCCATTCCTCACATCATTGGGTCCTATCCCATCACGCCTGTTCTCTACGTCCACTAACTTAAGGTCCATTCCTCACATCATTGGGTCCTATCCCATCACGCCTGCTCTCTACGTCCACTAACTTAAGGTCCATTCCTCACATCATTGGGTCCTATCCCATCACGCCTGCTCTCTACGTCCACTAACTAAGGTCCATTCCTCACATCATTGGGTCCTATCCCATCACGCCTGCTCTCTATGTCCACTAACTAAGGTCCATTCCTCACATCATTGGGTCCTATCCCATCACGCCTGCTCTCTATGTCCACTAACTTAAGGTCCATTCCTCACATCATTGGGTCCTATCCCATCACGCCTGTTCTCTATGTCCACTAACTTAAGGTCCATTCCTCACATCATTGGGTCCTATCCCATCACGCCTGTTCTCTACGTCCACTAACTTAAGGTCCATTCCTCACATCATTGGGTCCTATCCCATCACGCCTGTTCTCTACATCCACTAACTAAGGTCCATTCCTCACATCAGTGGGTCCTATCCCATCACGCCTGCTCTCTACGTCCACTAACTAAGGTCCATTCCTCACATCATTGGGTCCTATCCCATCACGCCTGTTCTCTACGTCCACTAACTTAAGGTCCATTCCTCACATCATTGGGTCCTATCCCATCACGCCTGTTCTCTACGTCCACTAACTAAGGTCCATTCCTCACATCATTGGGTCCTATCCCATCACGCCTGCTCTCTATGTCCACTAACTAAGGTCCATTCCTCACATCATTGGGTCCTATCCCATCACGCCTGCTCTCTACGTCCACTAACTTAAGGTCCATTCCTCACATCATTGGGTCCTATCCCATCACGCCTGTTCTCTATGTCCACTAACTAAGGTCCATTCCTCACATCATTGGGTCCTATCCCATCACTGCCTGCTCTCTACGTCCACTAACTAAGGTCCATTCCTCACATCATTGGGTCCTATCCCATCACGCCTGTTCTCTACTGTCCACTAACTAAGGTCCATTCCTCACATCATTGGGTCCTATCCCATCACGCCTGCTCTCTACGTCCACTAACTAAGGTCCATTCCTCACATCATTGGGTCCTATCCCATCACGCCTGTTCTCTATGTCCACTAACTAAGGTCCATTCCTCACATCATTGGGTCCTATCCCATCACGCCTGCTCTCTATGTCCACTAACTAAGGTCCATTCCTCACATCATTGGGTCCTATCCCATCACGCCTGCTCTCTACGTCCACTAACTAAGGTCCATTCCTCACATCATTGGGTCCTATCCCATCACGCCTGTTCTCTATGTCCACTAACTAAGGTCCATTCCTCACATCATTGGGTCCTATCCCATCACGCCTGTTCTCTATGTCCACTAACTAAGGTCCATTCCTCACATCATTGGGTCCTATCCCATCACGCCTGCTCTCTATGTCCACTAACTTAAGGTCCATTCCTCACATCATTGGGTCCTATCCCATCACGCCTGTTCTCTACGTCCACTAACTAAGGTCCATTCCTCACATCATTGGGTCCTATCCCATCACGCCTGTTCTCTACGTCCACTAACTAAGGTCCATTCCTCACATCATTGGGTCCTATCCCATCACACCTGTTCTCTACGTCCACTAACTAAGGTCCATTCCTCACATCATTGGGTCCTATCCCATCACGCCTGCTCTCTACGTCCACTAACTAAGGTCCATTCCTCACATCATTGGGTCCTATCCCATCACGCCTGCTCTCTACGTCCACTAACTAAGGTCCATTCCTCACATCATTGGGTCCTATCCCATCACGTCTGCTCTCTACGTCCACTAACTTAAGGTCCATTCCTCACATCATTGGGTCCTATCCCATCACGCCTGCTCTCTACGTCCACTAACTTAAGGTCCATTCCTCACATCAGTGGGTCCTATCCCATCACGCCTGCTCTCTACGTCCACTTACTAAGGTCCATTCCTCACATCATTGGGTCCTATCCCATCACGACTGCTCTCTATGTCCACTAACTAAGGTCCATTCCTCACATCATTGGGTCCTATCCCATCACGACTGTTATCTACGTCCACTAACTAAGGTCCATTCCTCACATCATTGGGTCCTATCCCATCACGACTGTTCTCTACGTCCACTAACTAAGGTCCATTCCTCACATCATTGGGTCCTATCCCATCACGCCTGCTCTCTATGTCCACTAACTAAGGTCCATTCCTCACATCATTGGGTCCTATCCCATCACGCCTATTCTCTATGTCCACTAACTAAGGTCCATTCCTCACATCATTGGGTCCTATCCCATCACGTCTGCTCTCTACGTCCACTAACTTAAGGTCCATTCCTCACATCATTGGGTCCTATCCCATCACGTCTGCTCTCTACGTCCACTAACTTAAGGTCCATTCCTCACATCATTGGGTCCTATCCCATCACGTCTGTTCTCTACGTCCACTAACTTAAGGTCCATTCCTCACATCATTGGGTCCTATCCCATCACGCCTGCTCTCTATGTCCACTAACTAAGGTCCATTCCTCACATCATTGGGTCCTATCCCATCACGCCTGCTCTCTATGTCCACTAACTAAGGTCCATTCCTCACATCATTGGGTCCTATCCCATCACGCCTGCTCTCTACGTCCACTAACTTAAGGTCCATTCCTCACATCATTTGGTCCTATCCCATCACGCCTGTTATCTACGTCCACTAACTAAGGTCCATTCCTCACATCATTGGGTCCTATCCCATCACGCCTGCTCTCTACGTCCACTAACTAAGGTCCATTCCTCACATCATTGGGTCCTATCCCATCACGCCTATTCTCTACGTCCAATAACTAAGGTCCATTCCTCACATCATTGGGTCCTATCCCATCACGTATGCTCTCTACGTCCACTAACTTAAGGTCCATTCCTCACATCATTGGGTCCTATCCCATCACGCCTGCTCTCTACGTCCACTAACTAAGGTCCATTCCTCACATCAGTGGGTCCTATCCCATCACGCCTGTTATCTACGTCCACTAACTAAGGTCCATTCCTCACATCATTTGGTCCTATCCCATCACGCCTATTCTCTACGTCCACTAACTTAAGGTCCATTCCTCACATCATTGGGTCCTATCCCATCACGCCTGCTCTCTACGTCCACTAACTTAAGGTCCATTCCTCACATCATTGGGTCCTATCCCATCACGCCTGCTCTCTATGACCACTAACTAAGGTCCATTCCTCACATCATTGGGTCCTATCCCATCACGCCTGCTCTCTACGTCCACTAACTTAAGGTCCATTCCTCACATCATTGGGTCCTATCCCATCACGCCTGCTCTCTATGTCCACTAACTAAGGTCCATTCCTCACATCATTGGGTCCTATCCCATCACGCCTGCTCTCTAAGTCCACTAACTAAGGTCCATTCCTCACATCATTGGGTCCTATCCCATCACGCCTGCTCTCTACGTCCACTAACTTAAGGTCCATTCCTCACATCATTGAGTCCTATCCCATCACGCCTGCTCTCTATGACCACTAACTAAGGTCCATTCCTCACATCAGTGGGTCCTATCCCATCACGCCTGCTCTCTATGTCCACTAACTAAGGTCCATTCCTCACATCATTGGGTCCTATCCCATCACGCCTGCTCTCTATGTCCACTAACTAAGGCCCATTCCTCACATCATTGGGTCCTATCCCATCACGCCTGTTATCTACGTCCACTAACTAAGGTCCATTCCTCACATCATTTGGTCCTATCCCATCACGCCTGCTCTCTACGTCCACTAACTAACGTCCATTCCCCACATCATTGGGTCCTATCCCATCACGCCTGTTCTCTACATCCACTAACTAACGTCCATTCCTCACATCATTGGGTCCTATCCCATCACGCCTGCTCTCTACGTCCACTAACTAAGGTCCATTCCACACATCATTGGGTCCTATCCCATCACGCCTGCTCTCTACGTCCACTAACTTAAGGTCCATTCCTCACATCATTGGGTCCTATCCCATCACGCCTGCTCTCTACGTCCACTAACTAACGTCCATTCCCCACATCATTGGGTCCTATCCCATCACGCCTATTCTCTACGTCCACTAACTAAGGTCCATTCCTCACATCAGCGGGTCCTATCCCATCACGCCTGCCCTATACGTCCACTAACTAAGGTCCATTCCTCACATCATTGGGTCCTATCCCATCACGCCTATTCTCTACGTCCACTAACTTAAGGTCCATTCCTCACATCATTGGGTCCTATCCCATCACGCCTGCTCTCTACGTCCACTAACTAAGGTCCATTCCTCACATCAGTGGGTCCTATCCCATCACGTCTGCTCTCTACGTCCACTAACTTAAGGTCCATTCCTCACATCATTGGGTCCTATCCCATCACGCCTGCTCTCTACGTCCACTAACTAACGTCCATTCCACACATCATTGGGTCCTATCCCATCACGCCTATTCTCTATGACCACTAACTAAGGTCCATTCCTCACATCATTGGGTCCTATCCCATCACGCCTGCTCTCTATGACCACTAACTTAAGGTCCATTCCTCACATCATTGGGTCCTATCCCATCACGCCTATTCTCTACGTCCACTAACTTAAGGTCCATCCCTCACATCATTGGGTCCTATCCCATCACGCCTGCTCTCTACGTCCACTAACTTAAGGTCCATCCCTCACATCATTGGGTCCTATCCCATCACGCCTGCTCTCTACGTCCACTAACTTAAGGTCCATTCCTCACATCATTGGGTCCTATCCCATCACGCCTGTTCTCTATGTCCACTAACTTAAGGTCCATTCCTCACATCATTGGGTCCTATCCCATCACGCCTGCTCTCTATGTCCACTAACGTAAGGTCCATTCCTCACATCATTGGGTCCTATCCCATCACGCCTATTCTCTACGTCCACTAACTTAAGGTCCATTCCTCACATCATTGGGTCCTATCCCATCACGCCTGCTCTCTACGTCCACTAACTAAGGTCCATTCCTCACATCATTGGGTCCTATCCCATCACGCCTGTTATCTACGTCCACTTACTTAAGGTCCATTCCTCACATCATTGGGTCCTATCCCATCACGCCTGCTCTCTACGTCCACTAACTAAGGTCCATTCCTCACATCATTGGGTCCTATCCCATCACGCCTGCTTCTCTACGTCCACTAACTTAAGGTCCATTCCTCACATCATTGGGTCCTATCCCATCACGCCTGCTCTCTACGTCCACTAACTAAGGTCCATTCCTCACATCATTGGGTCCTATCCCATCACGTCTGCTCTCTACGTCCACTAACTAAGGTCCATTCCTCACATCATTGGGTCCTATCCCATCACGCCTATTCTCTACGTCCACTAACTTAAGGTCCATTCCTCACATCATTGGGTCCTATCCCATCACGTCCTGCTCTCTACGTCCACTAACTAAGGTCCATTCCTCACATCATTGGGTCCTATCCCATCACGCCTGTTATCTACGTCCACTAACTTAAGGTCCATTCCTCACATCATTGGGTCCTATCCCATCACGCCTGCTCTCTACGTCCACTGACTAAGGTCCATTCCTCACATCATTGGGTCCTATCCCATCACGCCTATTCTCTACGTCCACTAACTTAATGTCCATTCCTCACATCATTGGGTCCTATCCCATCACGCCTGCTCTCTACGTCCACTAACTAAGGTCCATTCCTCACATCATTGGGTCCTATCCCATCACGTCTGCTCTCTAAGTCCACTAACTAAGGTCCATTCCTCACATCATTGGGTCCTATCCCATCACGCCTGTTCTCTACGTCCACTAACTAAGGTCCATTCCTCACATCATTGGGTCCTATCCCATCACGCCTGCTCTCTACGTCCACTAACTTAAGGTCCATTCCTCACATCATTGGGTCCTATCCCATCACGCCTGCTCTCTATGTCCACTAACTAAGGTCCATTCCTCACATCATTGGGTCCTATCCCATCACGCCTGTTCTCTATGTCCACTAACTAAGGTCCATTCCTCACATCATTGGGTCCTATCCCATCACGCCTCTCTATGACCACTAACTAAGGTCCATTCCTCACATCATTGGGTCCTATCCCATCACGTCTGCTCTCTATGACCACTAACTAAGGTCCATTCCTCACATCATTGGGTCCTATCCCATCACGCCTGTTCTCTACGTACACTAACTAAGGTCCATTCCTCACATCATTGGGTCCTATCCCATCACGTCTGTTCTCTACGTACCACTAACTAAGGTCCATTCCTCACATCATTGGGTCCTATCCCATCACGCCTGCTCTCTACTGTACCACTAACTAAGGTCCATTCCTCACATCATTGGGTCCTATCCCATCACGCCTGCTCTCTATGACCACTAACTTAAGGTCCATTCCTCACATCATTGGGTCCTATCCCATCACGTCTGCTCTCTATGACCACTAACTAAGGTCCATTCCTCACATCATTGGGTCCTATCCCATCACGCCTGCTCTCTATGACCACTAACTAACGTCCATTCCTCACATCATTGGGTCCTATCCCATCACGCCTGCTCTCTATGTCCACTAACTTAAGGTCCATTCCTCACATCATTGGGTCCTATCCCATCACGCCTGTTCTCTACGTCCACTAACTAAGGTCCATTCCTCACATCATTGGGTCCTATCCCATCACGCCTGCTCTCTACGTCCACTAACTTAAGGTCCATTACTCACATCATTGGGTCCTATCCCATCACGCCTGCTCTCTATGTCCACTAACTAAGGTCCATTCCTCACATCATTGGGTCCTATCCCATCACGCCTGCTCTCTATGTCCACTAACTAAGGTCCATTCCTCACATCATTGGGTCCTATCCCATCACGCCTGCTCTCTACGTCCACTAACTTAAGGTCCATTCCTCACATCATTGGGTCCTATCCCATCACGCCTGCTCTCTATGTCCACTAACTAAGGTCCATTCCTCACATCATTGGGTCCTATCCCATCACGCCTGCTCTCTACGTCGAGCAATTTACTGGGAAGACAATATCATTGTGTCCTATTTTTGTTTTTACTATATTCGTGTTTTACTTTATCATTAAATACCCCTGTTCTTAGAAGGGATGTTGGGGAAATCGAAATGGATAAAAGAAACTGATAAAATGCACGAGTTGATGGATACATTTTGGTTGATTTAAGAACATGATTGTTACATTCTGAACGGGTGTAACAACCAACCGAATTTTCAAATGACATGTAGTACAAACTCATTGTGATCTTGATCATAAATATAGCACAAACTGGAATCTAATACCAACATAATGATATTCTTTTTTTTTCTTCTTTTTTTTTTTTTTTTTGCATGGAAGCAGATATCTAGAATTAGGTCAAACAAGAAACATCTTTAAAAAAAATAAACGGCATAGTTTTAATGCTGGTGGTTATAAAGTAAAATTGCTGGTGAAATACATTAACGAACTGACGCGTTTCAGGACTGATAACACAATTATATCAGTTTGAATCATTTTTGGTGATAATAAGACTGCATTTGAATCAGGAATATAATTTTATCAATGTGTCATTTGAAAAGATATATCCAATTATACAGCATGCATTCAATATTAACTATGTTTCGTTTATACCACTACATTTATCGATCACATACTTCATCTTGACCAGAAACGCCACCTGTCGTGTCATATCCGGGGCCAAAAGAATAGTATACGGCTATGCCGAAAATGTGTTCATTAGATTTCGCTACAGTATGAGTTCCAAAACTCGGTAACATATTTGCCGTAACAGAGTGGATCTCTGTCCAACAAGGACGAAGGGGTGTAACTCGTATTGCTGAAAACTGTACACAGGCAATACATGGAATTAACATGATAATTCCACGTGAATTTCACCTGAAAAGTGCAAAGAAGTGCAATTCACCTATCGAATATACTGACTAAACCTACATTATTCCGTATAGAATCACTGACTAAACCTACATTATTCCGTATAGAATCACTGACTAAACATACATTATTCGGTATAGATCACTGACAATACCTACATTATACCGTATAGATCACTGACTAAACCTACATTATTCCGTATAGAATCACTGACTAAACCTACATTATTCCGTATAGAATCACTGACTAAACCTACATTATTCCGTATAGAATCACTGACTAAACATACATTATTCAGTATAGAATCACTGACTAAACCTACATTATTCCGTATAGAATCACTGACTAAACCTACATTATTCCGTATAGAATCACTGACTAAACATACATTATTCGGTATAGATCACTGACAATACCTACATTATTCCGTATAGATCACTGACTAAACCTACATTATTCCGTATAGAATCACTGACTAAATCTACATTATTCCGTATAGAATCACTGACTAAATCTACATTATTCGGTATATCGTCACTGATTATACCTACATTATTCGGTATATCGTCACTGACTATACCTACATTATTTCGTATAGATCACTGACTAAACCTACATTATTCCGTATAGAATCACTGACTTAACCTACATTATTCCGTATAGAATCACTGACTAAACCTACATTATTCCGTATAGATCACTGACTAAACCTACATTATTCCGTATAGAATCACTGACTAAACATACATTATTCGGTATAGATCACTGACAATACCTACATTATACCGTATAGATCACTGACTAAACCTACATTATTCCGTATAGAATCACTGACTAAACCTACATTATTCCGTATAGAATCACTGACTAAACCTACATTATTCCGTATAGAATCACTGACTAAACATACATTATTCAGTATAGAATCACTGACTAAACCTACATTATTCCGTATAGAATCACTGACTAAACCTACATTATTCCGTATAGAATCACTGACTAAACATACATTATTCGGTATAGATCACTGACAATACCTACATTATTCCGTATAGATCACTGACTAAACCTACATTATTCCGTATAGAATCACTGACTAAATCTACATTATTCCGTATAGAATCACTGACTAAATCTACATTATTCGGTATATCGTCACTGATTATACCTACATTATTCGGTATATCGTCACTGACTATACCTACATTATTTCGTATAGATCACTGACTAAACCTACATTATTCCGTATAGAATCACTGACTTAACCTACATTATTCCGTATAGAATCACTGACTAAACCTACATTATTCCGTATAGATCACTGACTAAACCTACATTATTCCGTATAGAATCACTGACTAAACATACATTATTCGGTATAGATCACTGACAATACCTACATTATTCCGTATAGATCACTGACTAAACCTACATTATTCGCTTCTGTTTCTTACACCAAATTTAAATATCCTTTTCACGGGTCAACTGTAAGGCTTTATATAATAAGATTCCTTTTAATTGATTTACATGAAAAAATAACTTCGAATGTTTTAATCGACAAATTGAATACATATTGGTTAATGGCGGAGTCTCTTTGATCTGGTCAGAATAATTAACCGACCTTAGTTTTCGAACCTTCACAGTACAGTTCTCAATACATCGATATATCCAACCAAGTCGATGAGGAAAACAGCAGAAAAAAATCGGGTTTGCATAAAGTGACTTATGTAAACCAGAACGTTTTTATAGTGACATTCGAGGTATTTCGAGAGTAATTGATCACTTACCCGATGGAAATGTCCTACAGATTTTGACGTTGCCTCTGCTATGTTAAGATTTTTCTCTATATTTTATCGGTTTCGAATGTTTACAGAGTTTTCGCTCTAAACTAAGACTATCTTTCACTCTGAAAGTATTTTTTGGAAAATCTAAATAATCATTCATTACAGTTTTGCAATTTTGCTGCAATAGGAGATCTAGTAAAATCATCAAATTCGGTTGATTTGTAAATTGCAATGTGAAGCACGGGGTTTCATTTTCTGTCAGGCACGTTGTTATTGTATACAAGACAATATAACGGTAGATGATTCGACCAGGATAATGTCTTTATTGGTGAAATCGAGGATAGAATTTGTTGTTATATTTCACGTGCTGTATCATTGGTGAACGAACTTCACTGTATAAATTGATATAAAATCTCATTATTTATCAATGGAAAACAGAAAATATGTTATTGCCCTGACATATACATGTAACCTCCATGTTATCGCCATCATATTTCGGCTAGATGAGCTAAACTTCGTATTTGTATTGATTTAAGCCCACACTGATTTCCCACCCTCCTGGTATGAAGTGGACTTAATCACTATACAATGTACCCCGGGTTAATCGGAGGTCATAAGGACGAATTACATCGGAAACGGAAACAGTGAACCGAGTCGATAGCCTTAACGAGGAGGGACACCTGGTCATAGAGAGATGGAATATCAGCATCGATGTTTTTGTAATAGAGGATACGTGCTGGGACAATAATGTATTTAAATATGATTCTTTAATCTTAGCTGTCCATGTGTAACGATAGTCATGCCAGTGAATTCACACCAGGGTTAAAGTAACTGGTATTATGATATAGCATTTATAAAACAGCGTTCCCCTGTATATCATTGTCCAGCTTCACTGTTCATCACTGAGTGAGGACGTCTCATACAATCGTTCTGGTGGGTCTTGTCCGGATAGGTAGACTTTGTTTACGGCTAGGTACATTTGTAGGCGGGGCGTTGTTTACGACTAGATATAGGCATTGTTTACATACTGATATTGCCTTGACAGGTATATGGGGCATATAATGCTTGCACATTGTATTAAAGGTGCATGCTACAATATACGTTACGTTATGACATCATGCACATTTTATAAAAAGCTGTAAGTTACAATACTCTGACATCATGACAACGTACTCATTGTGATTGAGGTGCATGCTGCAGTGCTGTGATGGGCACGGGGCAAAGCACGTGTAAAAATATCTATGTTCTGTCATTAGTGTCACTAGTAATGATAGGTTTTACTTGTCTTAAGTTTTAATATTATCTCTATTAGTGATAATGTAGATATGTTGATAGCGCGTAATGTATATACATTGAAAAATGAAGCAAAATAGAAAATAGACGAAAAGGAAGACCAACTTGCTTTGATTAGTTATTGTGAATATTTAACAACTGCGTACTAATTTTATATGACAAATGACATAACTAAAGTCTTGTAAAATATCTCCTGTTCTCAAAATCATTACATTCTATTACATCTTACCAGTACAAGTCAGAAATTATCAACTCAACAATCACTGTTTATATGATCCCTGTTTATAACATCACTGTTTATAACATCACTGTTTATATCATCACTGTTAATACCATCACTGTTTATATCATCACTGTTTATATCATCACTGTTAATACCATCACTGTTTATAACATCACTGTTTATATCATCACTGTTTATATCATCACTGTTTATAACATCACTGTTTATAGTATCACTGTTTATATCATCACTGTTTATATCATCACTTTTAATACCATCACTGTCTATATCATCACTGTTTGTATCATCACTGTTTATATCATCACTGTTTATATCATCACTGTTTATATCATCACTGTTTATATCATCACTGTTTCTATCATCACTGTTTATATCATCACTGTTTATATCGTCACTGTTTATATCATCACTGTTTATATCATTGCTGTTTCTATCATCACTGTTTCTATCATCACTGTTTATATCATCACTGTTTATATCATCACTGTTTACATCATTACATTTTATATCATGTCTGTTTCTATCATCACTGTTTATAACATCACTGTTTATATCATCACTGTTTCTATCATCACTGTTTATATCATCACTGTTTACATCATCACTGTTTATATCATCACGGTTTATATCGTCACTGTTTATATCATTACTGTTTATATCATCACTGTTTATATCGTCACTGTTTATATCATTACTGTTTCTATCATCACTGTTTATATCATCACTGTTTACATCATCACTGTTTATATCATCGCTGTTTATATCATCACTGTTTCTATCATCACTGTTTATATCATCACTGTTTATATCATCACTGTTTACATCATTACATTTTATATCATGTCTGTTTCTATCATCACTGTTTACATCTTCACTGTTTATATCATCGCTGTTTATATCATCACTGTTTATATCATCACTGTTTATATCATTACTGTTTATATCATCACTGTTTATATATCATCACTGTTTATATCGTCACTGTTTATATCATTACTGTTTATATCATCACTGTTTATATCGTCACTGTTTATATCATCACTGTTTATATCATCACTAGTGACTTGTATGACATAATATGCTGAACTTTTGTTATGTTTGTCACTCGTGCTTTGCTCTCGTTAAAAAATATCGATATTTTGTCACACTCGAGAAATACACATCATTATGTTAAATTCAACAGGAAACCATTCAATGTCCTCTTTTGTAATATTACTGGAGTGTTTCCCTAATTTTCATTGACCAATTTCCTGTTTCCTTCACAAGTACCCATTCATAGCTCAGATGGGAAGTTCCCCATGCATTTCCGACCTCGTCAATCTTTTCCTCCAATCATGCAACGTTTTACTTTGGACAACAGCCAATCAGAATGCTGGTAACAAACGATGGTTCGGCTTCACTTTGTTTACAATATTGCAGACGAGATACCCCAACGACGTTTCACTGCAATAAACGAAGAGGAATTACAAGATATTTTCAAGAAAAAAGATTTGTTGAACACCCGAAAAAATACTTCAAGTGCAACAAGACTATTCCGGCCATATTTGAGTTCCAAAGGACAGTCTGCATGCCGAAAACTTTAGTCAACAAAATTGGACTGGATCGAGCCTGTGTTTTTTTTTTTTTTAATTCATTCATTTTAGTTGGCCATGTTACAAAACAGCTATTGCCTTTTGTGATCGGTGTACACGAGACTATACTGCCTTGATCAACAAACTCTTGACCCGGACCGTATAGTCTCGTGTACACCTCCACAAAAAGCAATAATTGTATAGTATCGAAGATCTGAACAATAAAATATTCTGAATTTTTCTCTATTCTATTCTCATTCATGTCAAATGATGGTAAGAATCCAACCTACACGTTTTCATAATAGCTACGATTTGCTTAAATGTGACGCAAACTTTCCAGACGCGGTACAGAAGTTTCCGGTGAAAATCTATCAAATACATGACAACACCCGGAACTGAACTTCCTGAAAATGATTTATCATCAGTGTTAGTATACATATAGTTTTACCGTTACATTATACCGACAGTAGGCAAATCAAGTCAAATTCTGTGAAATTAGACCCCAACAAACAGACGAGCAGTGAGCTATCTCTTTGTCTCCTTCCATATATATATAGTTTCTATTTATACCGTGCTAATATTGATATCTCATTTGATTTAGAAAATGATACATTTTTTATTCCGCCTTAACCTGATCTACCTTACCGTAAACGGATGTGAATGATGTTTTTATAGTATATATATATATTAATAAGACATGAATGTAGGTCGATCAATCGAATTTTCTGCGCATTTTCGAGAGGTCAGGGACCTTAAATTATTACCCTATCTATAATCCTCGGCAATTTATATAATTTATTACATATGTCACGTGGTACATGTGGAAACCGGAAATCTAGAGAGGTATTGTATCTATCATGTAAAACAACGCTGTCTAGGTGGGAGTCGTCAGATGAAGCATTGCTACAGAATCTATCTGCTTCGTTAATCCGTTAATTGATCACGTGACTTTCTTCGAGATGAGCTGCTGGAGTGACACTGGACGTTGGATACTTGTGGCCGTGAACGTTCTCTGTACCGTGAGTTTAATTGATTACCTGTTACCATCCATCACCTACCTGTTGTACATGTCTCCCCTACTCGCCTTCATTCCCCTAAGGAGTTTTATGTCTGATACGATCATGTTGTTGTTACACAAAGAATGCGATGTCATGGCGTCTTTCGCTTTATTTTCTCACTCTCTGTATAACAATAGTAAAAGGTAAGATGTAACATTTAACAGATCCCGCGTCAGATTGTACACGTCAGATCGTGATGTTAGATCACCAACGTCTGGAGGAGGTATACGGGATCGATCAGATAGCTATAACGGTATGATAGGTGGTGGAGTATATTCTCAGCTCCTAAATTGCATGTGAATACATAAAATATCATTATTTTGGCAAAGTGGAACTACTCACCACAAAGTGGAACTACCCACCACGAAGTGGAACCACCAGGAACTGGACCCACCACCATCGGATACTACAGCTAACGTAGACACCAGCGAGACAATAGTTTGCAGGCATTCTCCGTCTAAAGCGATATAGGTCTCTAGTTCTCTTACGATATTTTACAAAGTAAGCTTCTAACTTTTAAAGTGCAAGTATACCCGATTACCGTTCCTAAGTAAATTAGGTTCTGTAGCTACAACCGTGAAATACAAATTGTATTAACAGAGAACATTTAAACATGGGACAACACTAACAAGATATTTCTATTTAACGATTTAAATCACATTTAATTACAGGTAAATACCTGGCATGTTTACAATATCATCAAACTACTGTTTTAAGTTTCCTTAAATAGAGTGCTAAAGAAAACGTGGTCAAGAAGCGAACATGCATAAACGAAGACAGCTGTGAGCTGTAACATTCTGATTAACAA
Source organism: Pecten maximus (assembly GCF_902652985.1). Taxonomy (NCBI): domain Eukaryota; kingdom Metazoa; phylum Mollusca; class Bivalvia; order Pectinida; family Pectinidae; genus Pecten; species Pecten maximus. Next base: position 35,208,527 of record NC_047017.1, on the reverse strand, counting down.
AACGTATCTTCAGTTCTCACATTCGGTGGTTTACCACTCTTTACATTAACAAAGCCATTACAAAGATAGGCACAGTTACCGCAATATAATTATGGTTGTGGTCTAAACTGTAATATACCGAGAATGAAAATGTGAGAATGGGCTTGATTTCTGGTTGAAAAAACAAATCTTTGTTGGGTTTGAGGCGAAGATTTGCCAGCAGGTATAGGCATACGCGTGTGTGCCTCCCTTGGCAACTTTTTTTATTATCATTTCCATATGAGGCTGATAATGTTAAAGAGCTTATAATAATCCTATAAAATCAGTCAGTTTCACATTTCAGTATATTGACGATGTGTTGCATCTAAATACAAATGTAACAAAGAATTATTGAACGAGTAGACTAGATATAGTCTAAATACGTAACATCAAATTACTCTTGATATTTACTCACAGTGTAACCAGTGTGAACAGTTTACAACTTAGCTGCATGGTTACTTGATGCGTCAACTTTCCTTTTCTTAATGGTAACATCCAGTGCTTCACAACCTGAAGTTATCAAATATCTGGGCATTGTCTTCAAAGTTAAGGGTGAACGGTCATAAAATCAACAGTTGTTTGTATTAATATGGTGTTCTTTGCAATATTTAAACAATAATTTAATAATTTCAGCTTCAAAAATTACTTTCTTTTTGTCAAATGAAATGAAATATCGGATAATTCCTGCTTTATAATGTTTGCGCAGTTCATGATCTGGCAAATATCAGGTTGACCTGAGGAAACCAGATGAGTAGGCGACGCTATGTTTACATGTCCAGGTTAATTTGATAGATGTAGACTGCTGATAGATAATAAATGGCTTCGACAGGAGAAACAGAATACCATTAAACGTTACATGGTCGTCGATGAATGAGAAGACGCTTTCCCTTCCAGAACACTCAATCTTATTCTCCTTGTAATTGTTTCTTAATTTTATCATTTATCCTATATTTATCGATTATTCGATACAGCTCATGTGCCAGTAATACACTGCATCATTTTTGCGACGCCAAATTATGCTTAATGTCCCCACCCCACCCCTTTGTCAAATGCCTATTGTATGAGAGAAATCACGTCACTTCTCCAAACGAATGATACCATGATACCGAGTTTTGGATAGACAACATCACACTTTCTGATAAAAAGGATTTGATATTTAATACGTCACCCAAACAAAATAGAAAACGATTTCCAGTAGGATTACTGGGGATGTAATGTCACTCCGAATAAACTGAACACTGAGTGTACTGGGTACAGTTTTGGTTCAATAATGTCCAAATCACATCATCCGGATTCCGGTGGAAAAGTACATTTAGAATTAAGTTGTCATACAGGTAAAAGCTACATTTGGAATTGTATTGTCTTACAGGTAAAAACTACATTGATAATCAAGTTATCTTACATGTACAAAACTACGTTTAGAATTTAGTTGTCTTACATGTAAAGAAAAACAATTCAGCTATCATACATGTAAAAACTACATTTAAAATTCATAACTTTGGAATCTAGTTATTTTAGGTGTAAAAGCTACATTTAGAATTCGGTTGTCTTGCATGTAAAAAACAATTACAGGTTCGATATCGTAAATTGGAATAGTAGAGACCACAGAAGGTTTGACAGTCCAAATGACGAACGAATTTTCTGTCCCAGGGAGGTCCACATACTCTGTATACAAAATCATCTGTTTCGTTGTTCTGTTTCAGTTTTGCTTCTTTTATCATTTCATTTCCCCCTCTTCTGTCTGTCAGATCATGTCCGTACCTGAACGGTAGAATGCTTCTTTTCACTAAGTCCCTTGATATTTCTGAAAATCCTTTTCTTTATTTTACAGATTTTAGGATAACGATAAATTATGTTTCCATTTGTTCTCTGGTTTTATAACATTGTTGAATACTTCTCCTTCTGAATAACTGTACCTAGCTTCTCCTCTCCGATATAACGAGACCTATTTAGTTCTATGGCTGTGTTGATCATATCGTGCTTTGTTCCGAGGCACCACTGGCGACATTTATGACTAATGATTAATTCTAGGTCTTTCATCTTTCCTCGTCTTTCTGACGGTAAGCATGATGTGCTCGTCTAGAACTCGGCAAGGAGCGCAAAGGATACTGTGTGTCAGGAAAACCCAGAAATTTGGTACAAAAGTGTTTATGACACAATCTTATTCCACCGTTTCCTTTTCCACGAAGACACTGGAACACAGATTATATGTAAGGTGTCCCTTTGTCCACGCATCTTTAAACACAAGTTGGATTTTTGGGGTCGCCTCCGTCTTGGATTCATACTTGGAAATCACGTTGCCTTGGTGACGACTCCTTCCGGACTGCTGGTTACGACTCCTTCCGGACTACTGGTTACGACTCCTTTCGGACTACTGGTTACGACTCCTTCCGGACTACTGGTTACGACTCCTTTCGGACTACTGGTTACGACTCCTTTCGGACTACTCTCGGATTTATGATTCGTCATAACTTTTGAGTATTTTGAAATGTTATGTATACAATAGTTCCATACTGATTGTAGATCAATATTATAGGTAAATATTGATGAAAATAAACCCGAAACATTAGTACTATCCATGGTGTGACGTCACGTCATTAGTATTCACAATCTGGCTATTTTGCAGAAAATATGAGCTTGGGCAGGGAAACAATTTTAACAAAAATCACTGTTACAATCATATCTTCTTCAATATGAGAATATCATTTGGATAAGATATATCTGTTATAACACGATTCAATTCATCAGAGACATATATAAACTATATATGTCTCTGAATTCATAAACAATTCATTGTCTGTATATCTGTTTTCATGAAACAGACAACAGAAGATCTGACTAAACGACTACAAGATGTGGTTTGGGCGGGGCAATCATGGCGATTGATATTATCTGTTTTGACATCCAAACTGGTGGAAGGATCGGCATTTTACAAAGATTAGCACGAAATCCGATACTGATAATGCTGAATTAGTCAGTAAAACTCATCCCAGGAAAGGTGGACGGGTATATAGTTGTTTATAAGTTCTTACAATGATCGTACATAATTACTGATATCATTATTGAGTGTATGATAATTTTTCCATTTAAATATATTTATCTAATAATTCACTTATACATGTATGTATATATAGTAAGTTGTCTAATACATGTACTTATTTATATTTAGACAGATGACGTCAGTAGTGATATCAGCAGGTTTTTCTATAAATGGTGACACAAAACAGGGATGTATATGAAATATAAGTTAATAAAGTTCCCGCGTGAATAAGACAGGTATGTGTCTTACGTGGTATCGTGATATATGGGCGTGGGCAATTCAATGTATAGTCCATAACAATAGCCTCGATGGTCTAACGCACACATCTGGGTCACGGCGATATCTATAAATAGCATCTTGTCAATATTCCGGTTAAACAAGCTGAAGCTTTTTAAATGTTTGTCATTGGCGGTGATTTCCACATGTTAGAGTAAATATCTGTATACGTGGATTGGTCCCATAACTTTATAGTATCGGGTTACATCTCGGCGGACACCTCGCACCTCGAAGTAACTACATGGGTCACTTGGAATTTCATTTGTGAATATATATACAAGAAAGACCATTCATAATTCATTGAAAAGGAATATGGCGAACTGTTGTGCGAGTTGTGGAAAAGTACTGCTGGTGACGGTTAACGTTTTAGTTGGTGTAAGTAGCTGTCAGGGTATTACAGTTCATTCTTATAATTATTATACAGCGCCGCCATTGTTTACCTGTTTATTACCTGATTGTGAAATACTGTGCTTACCTGTAATTGAGCATCAGGCCCATATCACGATGACGTACACAGGTATCGAGTTGTACATTGTCTTACTGTGTAAAGGCATGCTGCCATTCTGTGGGCATGTTATTGTTGTGTAATATTACGTATGGAATCAATTATTGTATGTTAATGATGATCTGTATAGAACTTAATTTCAAAATAGTTTTGTAGGGGAGATAACCCCTAAATCATTAAGCAGTGTGTGTGTCTAGTTACCATAATTAGTAGGTCTGGGTCTAGTTACCATAATTAGTAGGTCTGGGTCCAGTATACCATAATTAGTAAGTATGGGTCTAGTGTACTATAATCAGTAGGTCTGGGTCTAGTGTACTATAATTAGTAGGTCTGGGTCCAGTGTACTATAATTAGTAGGTCTGGGTCTAGTTACCATAATTAGTAGGTCTGGGTCCAGTATACCATAATTAGTAGGTATGGGTCTAGTGTACTATAATTAGTAGGTATGGGTCCAGTATACTATAATTAGTAGGCTATAATTAGTAGGTCTGGGTCTAGCGTACTATAATTAGTAGGTCTGGGTCTAGTGTACTATAATTAGTAGGTCTGGGTCTAGTATACTATAATCAGTAGGTCTGGGTCTAGTATACTATAATTAGTAGGTCTGGGTCCAGTATACTATAATCAGTAGGTCTGGGTCTAGTGTACTATAATTAGTAGGTCTGGGTCTAGTGTACTATAATTAGTAGGTCTGGGTCCAGTATACTATAATTAGTAGGTCTGGGTCTAGTGTACTATAATCAGTAGGTCTGGGTCTAGTATACTATAATAAGTAGGTCTGGGTCTAGTATGCTATAATCAGTAGGTCTGGGTCTAGTGTACTATAATTAGTAGGTCTGGGTCCAGTATACTATAATTAGTAGGTCTGGGTCTAGTGTACTATAATTAGTAGGTCTGTGTCTAGTATACTATAATTAGTAGGTCTGAGTCTAGTATACTATAATCAGTAGGTCTGGGTCTAGTATACTATAATTAGTAGGTCTGGGTTTAGTGTACTATAATTAGTAGGTCTGGGTCTAGTATGCTATAATCAGTAGGTCTGGGTCTAGTATGCTATAATCAGTAGGTCTGGGTCTAGTGTACTATAATTAGTAGGTCTGGGTCTAGTATACTATAATTAGTAGGTCTGGGTCTAGTATACTATAATAAGTAGGTCTGGGTCTAGTGTACTATAATTAGTAGGTCTGGGTCTAGTATACTATAATTAGTAGGTCTGGGTCTAGTGTAATATAATCAGTAGGTCTAGGGTCTAGTATACTATAATTAGTAGGTCTGGGTCTAGTATACTATAATTAGTAGGTCTGGGTCTAGTGTACTATAATCAGTAGGTCTGGGTCTAGTATACTATAATTAGTAGGTCTGGGTCTAGTGTACTATAATTAGTAGGCTATAATTAGTAGGTCTGGGTCTAGTATACTATAATCAGTAGGTCTGGGTCTAGTATACTATAATTAGTAGGTCTGGGTCTAGTGTACTATAATTAGTAGGTCTTGGTCTAGTATACTATAATAGTAGGTTTGGGTCTAGTATACTATAATTAGAAGGTCTGGGTCTAGTATACTATAATTAGTAGGTTTGGGTCTAGTATACTATAATTAGAAGGTCTGGGTCTAGTATACTATAATAAGTAGGTCTGGGTCTAGTATACTATAATTAGTAGGTCTGGGTCTAGTATACTATAATCAGTAGGTCTGGGTCTAGTATACTATAATTAGTAGGTCTGGGTCTAGTATACTATAATTAGTAGGTCTGGGTCTAGTATACTATAATAGTAGGTTTGGGTCTAGTATACTATAATTAGAAGGTCTGGGTCTAGTATACTATAATTAGTAGGTCTGGGTTTAGTATACTATAATAGTAGGTTTGGGTCTAGTATACTATAATTAGAAGGTCTGGGTCTAGTATACTATAATTAGTAGGTTTGGGTCTAGTATACTATAATTAGAAGGTCTGGGTCTAGTATATCATTATTAGAAGGCCTAGATAAAGAATGCTATAAATATTATACTAGATAAGAAATATTGTTACAATCCCCTGTGATATTTATAAGCCCAGAGCCTCTAAACGGTCCCCGTCTCAATCATACTGAATCCTCGTACATGTACATACTCCCTTTATATCATATCCCCTGTATCACACATGCCCCTGTGTCTCTTCTGTATACGATTATTCTTAGTTCTCTGGAAGAATGTATGTTATCTGTAGTAATTAGTCTATCTTTTAGTCACTGTCCATGGTTTAGTTAATTAAAATACCAATAATCATGTCCCTGTGCTCAACAAACAGAGTATAAGGAATTGATATTGTTCATGTGTTCTAACTCGATAAGGAATGGGTCTTTATCAAACAACTACCACCAGTTATTATCATTACCGATAGATTCATTGTACCACCCACGCTAGTCTAAAATATTCCTGGAATTTCGAGTGATTCGCTTGAAGGTGAGGTAGATACCCACAGGACACAGACCTTACATTTCACAATATGATCGTGTACCCGCTATCCGGGGACCCTTGTGTATACCAAATCTTGATAACATCCTCCCGTTTCGTATTCACACGGTACACGTCAGAAAGGCGTCCACCGCTGTGATGAAGCAGTTTAGTGGATTTTTTTTATAATGATAATTACAAAATAACACGTCACGCTTCTATAAAGATTGATAGAAAGATCTAGGCGTTTACCCCTTCCGTGAGCTACTCGATCATAATATGGCCATCTGTGAGCTACCCGATCCAATATAGCCGTTCGTGAGCTACCTGATCTAATATAGCCATCCGTGAGTTACCCGGTCCAATATAGCCATCCGTGAGCTACCCGAATTAATATAGTCGTCCGTGAGTTACCTGATCTAATATAGCCATCCGTGAGCTACCCGATTTAATATAGCCGTCCGTGAGTTACCTGATCTAATATAGCCATCCGTGAGCTACCCGATTTAATATAGCCGTCCGTGAGTTACCTGATCTAATATAGCCATCCGTGAGCTACCCGATTTAATATAGCCGTCCGTGAGTTACCTGATCTTATATAGCCATCCGTGAGCTGCTCGATCTAGTATAGCCGTCCATGAGCTCCTTTTTGCACATTGTTTAGATCTATCTAAGGCCTGTAAGACGGAAATAACTAAACTGTCGTTAATTTCCTGGTTTTTGTATACAACATATTGCTAAAAACTTTTAAATTCGAACTTGTCCTAGATACTAAAGGCCGTTATCATTTTGCGAAGTTTAATCAAAATCCATCAAAGAATGAAACTACTAGATCGCTGGGAAACTTTGGTGTGACGCGCATACGTACACTCATATTGTCTAAAACATATGTCGTTTAGACAGTTTCCTTGCCGAGTTTTTATAAGTAATATAAATTAGACCAAATTGAAGGATGTCTAATTTCAGGATCACGTCAAAGGTGAATTTGCATAATATACGTTTCTTTCGCTATGGTGACATGTGAGTCTGTTAAACAATCCGGAAAGGACGAGAATATCTGTCTAGAAAACAAAACCTAAAACATGTTGTTATGTGACCAGAGACCTACTTCACATCATCCTTAACCCCCTTCTCCCTTAACGTTCTAGCAAGTTCACGCTTGTTACCAGCCGCTTGGGAGACGCTCGCCACAACAAAGCTCGAAACAGGAAATAATTGCAACAGAATTCTGAAAAAATGAAGTTCAACATTCATACAATTTCACAATTTTACTGAAAAATCCAAATTCCAGTTCAAAATCAGCATTTTTGTCTCAGGCTGAATAAGGCCACGATTCTACAAAAAAAAAATTGTTTTCTGGATCAAATTTAATAGACTTTCGTGGAGAGCAAGTCGCCAGAAAAGTCGTCATTGAGATGGATGAAAATATTTTTCATTCCGTCTTTAAGTGCAATAAAAGTCAATATCTTCAATATATATATATAATTATAGGGCCTAGTAAGTAATAACGACGGTATAATCGAATATAGGTACTGGATCCTAACAAACAAATGTCCGTTGGATTGTCAAGTAGTAATAACGACAGTACAGACAAGAAAACTGTCGAATTTTCGAGGCAATCTGCCCCTTTATCAAGACACAGACAGACAACAAAAATAACGGATTGGATATACTTGATTACAATAAAAGTAGCCTTGATTACGATGCGTATTACTTCGTGTGATGGATATGGTGTAGTACGAAATAACGACGGTATAATCCAATATAGGTACTTCGGAAGACAGTCGTTCGGAATACCATATATTATAATTAGTCGAAGTATACATATCCAGTCTGAAGTATACACTACCCGCATGTATAACAATTCGATGGCACGTGGCACGTGCTTCTATTTCAGTGCCACGTGACATTTGTACTTATTGCTCCCCATTTGATAGGGACACATATCTATCACGTGATTTTGCTGTTGCAGCTCCTCGGTCTCGCACTTTTGGTTGGGGGATGCCTCCTCAAGTTTGGGAGTGGATTGATAGATGTGGACAGCTACATCGACAACACGCTGGCTAAAATAGTCCTTGATGGTATCGAACAGTCTCTTTCTGGTATCCTTGACAACATTGTCATCATCTGTATCGTGGCAGGAGCTGTCATCTTCATCATTTCGCTTCTTGGTTGCTTCGGCGCCTGTTGTGAATGGAGAATTGCTCTGATTATAGTAAGTATGTTTGTGTCTACTAAGATACGCATTGTTACAAAATAACAAATCCAACACGAGGAAATTGTCATTTATGATCACCATGTTTCGTTATAATACTGTGTTGATTTGTTGTTCTGGTGTTGTTTTGTTGTTCCGATTTGTACTGTGTTGTTTTGTTGTTCCGGTTTGTATTGTAACGAACGCCGTCCCCACACAGCTATTCGTCAATATTTTAAGTTAGTCTTCTTAGTGTAGTCACAGACTACTCTCCAACAACCGATGAGGTCTTCTGTCAGCTCATTCAATCATAGGTCAAAAGATTTCTACTTTATCCTACCAATCACTTTTTCAATTGAAGAAATAACTCAAAGGCAGTAATAAAGTGCAATACATATAATTCTGGAATTCTTCTGATACAATATTTATTTACAATACATTTGATCACTCACAGAAGTATTCAAGTCTCCACTCTATCAATATTTGACTAGATTTTCAATAGCATGTTATTCCTTTCTTTTTTCTTTTTCTATAATTCTATTTCATTTAATAAAGAAACTCCAACAATATCAATTCTATTCTGTGATTTATAATTTAAGATAATCAACAATGATTGTCAGGAATGACTAGATATATAGTCATTCTATCTCTGACAATACTGTCACCAGAATTGCACTAATAGGTAATGATTGAAGTTATATAATGTCTTTAATAATGTGAGAACAATAATCCCAGCGTATACGTTAACTTACAACAATAACAGTATGACAATTAATAAATATTTATAGGGAATGATCTTAGTAACCAGTCCCTCTAATACTATGAGAACACTAATCTCAAAGTATTAGCTAGCCTACTAATAATAATAATATAACAATAAATTAGTTAAGATTTATAGGGAATGATCTGAGTAACCAGTCCCTCTAATACTAGGAGGACACTAATCTCAAAGTATTAGCTAGCCTACTAATAATAATAATATAACAATAAATTAGTTAAGATTTATAGGGAATGATCTGAGTAACCAGTCCCTCTAATACTATGAGAACACTAATCTCAAAGTATTAGCTAGCCTACTAATAATAATAATATAACAATAAATTAGTTAAGATTTATAGGGAATGATCTGAGTAACCAGTCCCTCTAATACTATGAGAACACTAATCTCAAAGTATTAGCTAGCCTACTACTAATAATAATATAACAAAAAATTAGTTAAGATTTATAGGGAATGATCTGAGTAACCAGTCCCTCTAATACTATGAGAACACTAATCTCAAAGTATTAGCTAGCCTACTAATAATAATAATATAACAATGAATTAGTTAAGATTTATAGGGAATGATCTGAGTAACCAGTCCCTCTAATACTATGAGAACACTAATCTCAAAGTATTAGTTAAACTAATAATAACAATAACAATACTAAAACAATGAATTAATAAAGATTTATAGGGAATGATCTTAGTAATCAGTCCCTCTAATACTATGAGAACACTAATCTCAAAGTATTAGCTAGCCTACTAATAATAATAATATAACAATAAATTAGTTAAGATTTATAGGGAATGATCTGAGTAACCAGTCCCTCTAATACTATGAGAACACTAATCTCAAAGTATTATAGCTAGGCTACTAATAATAATAATATAACAAGAAATTAGTAAAGATTTATAGGGAATGATCTGAGTAATCAGTCCCTCTAATACTATGAGAACACTAATCTAAAAGTATTAGCTAGCCTCTTAATAATAATAATATTCTATTATTATTGTAAAATATTATAATATTAATGGAAAATTATTATAGCCTTATTTTCCTCAACGTACTGATTTAGTCTGCCTTATATTTCCCCCCTGTGACCTATATGAGCTACGGCGTAATAATACCTGCCGATACCAGCGGGTTCAAGCTGTCGGAATGAAGATGCTGTCGGCCTTTTATAGAGCCCGCGCCTCCAACTTGCCTCCAAATTCCATATAAGGAAATAGTGACTTTTGTTAGAGATTATTCTACTTTTACTTCGAGAGTATTTGACGTTTCACTCATTTACTGCGCGGAACTACATAAGTTGAGCGAAGTAGTGCACCGTGCAAAATGCACAATTATACCTCTATAAACATTTAACTACCACTAAATGTTAATATAGAAAGCATCATATGACACTTAAAATTCATATACTTATACGATAAAGCATCAGCGATGATTATAACAAATATCGCCAATAGCAGCCGTCATTCCGTACACACTGTATTGACGGAAAAGTAGTGACGAGGGCTGATACAACTAGGCTTGGCCGATATGTCGTTTTCAGGATATATATATCGTGAGTACTCAAACCACCTGTATACTTAACCTCATGAACATTAACACTTCCTATAAAATCATACCTTCCAAAGAAATGATGCTTCTATCAAAGATTAGAGTGCCTTAAAGCACGATGTTTACTCTCGACCTTTTCAAATATGGCGGCTGAAGCTGAGTGTTCGTTGGACTCACCCAGAACATAAATTGATATAAAATAACTACAAGTTTCAGACACCTTCAGATGACTTACACCAAAGATTAATAATCATATCTTAATATTAAAATTATTTCCATAATTTTTAAACCAAACATTAAGTCGTCAATAGACCATGGAATGGTATTGTTTACATCACGTCACTGCTGAAACAGGATCAGACACACGATCCATTTACTGATACTACGTCTTGTGCTTGATCTAAAACAGTACTCCGTTACAGTATTGTGTTGTTTTGTTGTTGCTGTATTGTACTCTGTTGTTTTGTTGTTGCTGTATTGTACTCTGTTGTTTTGTTGTTGCTGTATTGTACTCTGTTGTTTTGTTGTTGCTGTATTGTACTCTGTTGTTTTGTTGTTCCGGTATTGTATTATGTTGTTTTGTTGTTGCTGTATTGTACTCTGTTGTTGCTGTATTGTACTCTGTTGTTTTGTTGTTGCTGTATTGTATTGTGTTGTTTGTTGTTGCTGTATTGTACTGTGTTGTTTTGTTGTTGCTGTATTGTACTGTGTTGTTTTGTTGTTCCGGTATTGTACTGTGTTGTTTTGTTGTTCCGGTATTGTATTGTGTTGTTTGTTGTTCCCGGTATTGTATGTGTTGTTTTGTTGTTCCGGTATTGTATTGTGTTGTTTTGTTGTTGCTGTATTGTACTCTGTTGTTTTGTTGTTGCTGTATTGTACTCTGTTGTTTTGTTGTTGCTGTATTGTACTCTGTTGTTTCAGTATAATACTAAGTCCTTTTGTTGTTCCGGTATTATATTGTTTGTTGTTTTGTTGTTTCAGTATTCCATCATCATCTTCCTTGTGTTGTGTGCAGAAGTCGCTCTCGTCGTTTTGGTGGTACTCTTCAGGGGAGAGGTACGTGTCTTTTATTTGATAAATGAAAAGATTATTTATTTCAAATCTGGTGAAGAGCAATGTCAAATATTATACATGTAAAGACTTTGATATATAGTTGAAGTCCTGTAGTTTTGTCTTTGTACTTTCCCCCTGATATCGTCGATGTAGGGGAAAAAACATTTTCTGAGAGACTTCACAAAAAAATAATTCTGACAACACGATGGCTTAATAACACTGAAGTAAACATGTGGACATATTCCTCAGATAACAACTAATTTGAAGGGCGCTATGAACCAGACCCTGTACGAAACCTACGACAACAAGGCCGAAAACCCTGTGGTGATCGGATGGAACACGCTCTTCTACAAGGTACAGTATCATAACTACTGACATTGTAACATTTTATCATACAAAGTTTATACATCTGTAAGTGACAGTATTGATGTAATGCGTCTGTTTCTGACGAAAGTTACTCACCATTCCTATAATCAAAACATGTGAAATATACAACAAACACGTGTAATTCATAAGCATACGTGATACTCACAAAGCACGTACATACGATATATATACTAAATACATCTAATAGAGTTGTCACGTACACCTGTTTATTGTTCCAGTTTGATTGTTGTGGAGTAAACGATTATATGGACATCGAAAACGCCAAGAACTTCACTCAAACTAATCCTAACTTCAAGGTGATCCCATTCTGTTGCAAAGAGATCGAATTCAACTACCCGAGACTGACTGCGCCACCTGGTGACCCTTCATACAATTGCTCCATCTACCCAACACCCGAAAACTCAAACTACCAGAGAGTAAGTAAAGTGACCGTATACGTCATAGGTTTGGTGATAGTAAACTGTAGTGTTACCGATAGCGTCATTCAGGGAAGATGTAGGTTATGACGTCATCCAAGGCAAGATGTAGAAAGCGAAGTGTAGTTTACTCATATTTCGGATTGTTATTGTTCATTCATATGTGTGTTACAAGAGATCACACATAAAAAGCAAAGTTGACAAATGGCAGAACACATTTACGGGACGGGAGCACAGATCAAGCTGTTATTTTAATCAGATTGTAGATTATGACGTCACTGTACGTACGTTCCTTTATCGGGTTCGTACCAGTTTTACCGGTACGAATCTGCTGTACCCGTAAGGGGACGTGCTGTATCAGCAGAACCGACAACGAACTTTGATCCAAGATGGCGGAACTGTGATTCTTCGTTAAAAACGAGATGGGAACATTTCATTTTCGATGAAATCTTATACGTAATATATGTCAATGTTTGACGGAGCTATTCATGTACTGATTTTACATCTGCTACATTGTATTTAGTTTTTAAGTTTGAAGAGAATGAGGCCGCCATCTTGGGAACTCACTTGTGATTCAATAGCGTTCCATTATACAATATCTTACATATTTGGTAGAACTGGTACGAACCGATAAAGGAACACACGGATAGTCGTAATTCAGAGTAAAAGTGGATTATGACGTCACTCAGGGCGAGATATAGATTATGATATCACCCAGGGTGAGGTGTAGATTATGAGGTCACCCAGTGTGAGGTGTATATTATGATGCCACCCAGGTCGAGATGTAAAATATGATATCACCCATGATAAGATGTAGACTTTCAAGGTACACGTATTACTTGTTTGAAATTTGATTAAGTTGTTATTTGATTTTTTATCACTTTATTTATCTACCATTACCACAGGGATGTTTCCAGTCACTCCAGGACTTCCTCAGTCTCTACCAGAATCTATTCCTAGGTGTTGGTATCTCATTGATCGTTATACAGGTAAGTTTAATTTAGAATTCAGGTGTCTTGCATGTAAAAACTATATTTATAATTCAGGTGTCTTGCATGTAAAAACTATATTTATAATTCAGGTGTGTTGCATGTAAAAACTATATTTATAATTCAGGTGTCTTGCATGTAAAAACTATATTCAGAATTCAGGTGTCTTGCATGTAAAAACTATAATTAGAATTCATGTATCTTCCATGTAAAAGCTCTATTTAGAATTCAAATGTCTTATACATATATGTACATGTATATGTAAAAGTAAATTTTGTGTAAGCTGAAAATTCATTTTCAACGAAACTCTGTTCTTATTCCGTATAAGAGAGGAATCAAACGAGATTAGAAACACATGAGGTTTCGGCCAGCATTAACGTAATCAAGGGAGCCCTATAGCATCCTATCAGAATAGATTCTCGTTTAAAGAAAAGCCCACCTGTTCACTGAGAAACAACATTATCTTGTCTGTGAATTGGAGGGAACACGGGCGTTTCGTTTTAGAAATCGTTTCCGTTACAGTTGGCAATATATCTACTTTAATTCTTACATTTCTAACTAGTCGTATGACAATAAGATACTGTATTGTTCATATTGTAACTGTTGATTTCATTTTCGTTGTAGATTCTCTGTCTGGTGGCAGCGTGCTGTATCTGTCGTGAGATCGGTGAGGGTGGAGGCAAGGCAGTGTGATGACTTTCTCCCAGCTGTCGGTCAAACATGTAGAATCACTGTCAACAAACACAACTTACCACTGAGACACTGCTTGTAGCTTATATTTCGGCAGTGCAATATCACTGGCTCTATGACTTTCTGAGATCGTGATTGGACGAGAACGAAACTTTCTGAAATGTGATTGGACGAGTACATGTACTTAACTTTTTGAGATCGTGATTGGACGAGTACTTATAACTTTCTGAGATCGTGATTGGACGATTACTATGACTTTCTGAAATCGTGATTGGACGAGTACGAAACTTTCTGAGACGTGACTGGACGAGTACTATGACTTTATAAGATCGTGATTGGACGAGTACTATGACTTTCTGAGATCGTGATTGGACGAGTACTATGACAAGTCATATTCATATTTTTGTTATATAACTTCACTAGCGGTGAATATCACTTTTGTGACGTCAGGCATGTGCTTATCTTCAGAGACATTCATTTTCACCAAATGCGATCATTACATTTCAGTTGTGGGATATGATGTTGACACCTTTTTACTGAACACAACGCTTTTTGTTTTCACTCTAAACCTTCTGATCAGTGAGTAGAGCTTAGAGAGAAAGTAACAGCCTATGACGTCACAATGGCCTGTTTTTATTGTGCTACATTTCACTGATTACCTGAGTAATATTCACCGTTTGCATTTGCTTCCGTAGCATTTCTAAATTTAAGTGCTATTAATTCATGACAGTGATTTCATCATTACAAAACAACGATATCCTCCATACATCGCTGATATCCATTGCTGGCTGATGTTCAGTCAGGTGTACCAGAATTGTTAATGACACTAACCCGAGGAATCACGTTAGTTAACGATGATTAACTCTTAACTAGCTTAGTCGATGATGATAGTTAAAATCTGACCCGATTTGTTGATAAATATAAAACTTTAACAAGTTAAATGATGAGGATAGTTAAATCCGAACTAACCAGGTTAGATGATTATGATAGTTAAACTCTTCCCTTGTTAGTTAAGGACAGTATTTATATTCTGTATGACCGGGATGACGACCCTCATTAGTCAGAAATGTGGAGAATATGTCAGGTTTGTTATCGATCATTAAATTATAATGTATGTAGTGATACCAGTGTATTCTATCAATGCCTAACGTACCGGTGCTGCTTTCCTATTAGCTTCCAGCCGATACTGTTTTCTCCTGTAGGGTGCCCACTGGTGATACCATGACGTTAGCTAGTCCAACATCTCGAGCTAAATATTTGCAGTGGCTCCGTTAAATTTAAGATGCAATTAATTTATCTTTTCCATTGCTAACGCTGTCTATTCTTCAGTGTATTGAATCACGTGGAGGTCTCGACAGCCCCGCCCCAACTGTGACATAATAAATTTTAGTGTTGTGTTACACTCTATCATTCCGTAGTGGCTGTGATCAAAATACTCTACCTTATAAGGTACTTTGAAAATGACAGTAAGTTTATGAAATCAAATTTAAAAACAAATAACGATTGAATCATCTTGTGTGAGAAAATCTTTATTTAATATCAGTCACAACAAATAAATAATAATAACATCAAGATTAAGACAAATTGCATTGTGTGTAGTTAAAAAAAACTACTGCTACATATAGTTCCGCTGTCTTCCTGGTAAGATGAATAGTCGTACATTGAAAGACAGTAGTGTTCTGATGACAGGCGAAATCCACAAATACTTCATCACTGGATTACCGTTTTTGAACGAGTATAACTTTTGTTGGTGTGGTCTGCTGTTGAATCGATTTCCAATACATTATTTGACTACATGTACATATGTTTATTTTCATATGGTTTATGTTATGTTTCTAGAAGCGATATATACTTTTATAAAATAAAGATATTGATTTACTCTACTTTCTCGTGTCGTGGTCTGTTCACTTCGGTTATTTTTATCCTTATGCACTACAACTCCATGTGTAGCTAGCTCTGTGGCCAATGGGAATGCCTAGCCAGTGACATGATGACTCTGTATAGAAAGACCCTGTTTGGGTCATCGTGTTACTTCTCTAGAGAACAGTTCTGAAGTACGAGTTACCTCCCTTACAAATGTTGCATTCTTCAATCCGTCGGTAGGTGACGTTAGGATGTCCGGGATTCGAATCTCGGTTACATTTTCTCATGTTGATTAACATGACTAGATCTACAGACATTCAGCGTTTCTCAGTCTTACTATTATAATTGTATTGCAAGTCAAGCTATCATTTATTCAACCAAAATAAGATGTCATAACTGTATACATTATGAGATATCTTACATTATTCTAGAGACGTGTATATCGTGTGATATTACACCTCTCTGATAATAGATAAGATATCTTGAATAATTTGGTAAAGTACTTTGGTAAACATTGCTCTATAAATGAATAATATACCGTTTCACAGAATTTAGTCAAATTTAATATGGTTTAATTAGTATACCGCCCTGTAGACTGTTTTCCCACACGCATTTACATGTATACTGATAAAATAGCATGCGCGTTATCTTACTATTAGAATGTGCATTTTACACCATTCTGATCTGTCAGAGTTACTCCCCTTTGTTTCATTGTGTCCGAGGTACGACTGTCAGAGACACGGCACATAAAGGTACGCAACTCTTACATACTTCAACCCACGTGTGTTTCCGTAACATCGTTTGACATACAGTGGACACATTATTTGTGGCATGTACTTTACTTTCTGGTATTTATCGTAAAAAAACAAAATAAGGGGTCGAGCATCTCCGAAAACAGACAAAGCTTCAGCTTGCTTTACAACAGTACTTGGAGAAAGTAGTGTTACCTTTGGCGACCATGGGGGCCATGGTGGCCGAGTGGTTAAGATGTCCCGACACTTTATCACTAGCCCTCCACCTCTGGGTTGCGAGTTCGAAACCTACGTGGGACAGTTGCCAGGTACTGACTGTAGGCCGGTGGTTTTTCTCCGGGTACTCCGGCTTTCCTCCACCTCCAAAACCTGGCACGTCCTTAAATTACCCTGGCTGTTAATAGGACGTTAAACAAAACAAACCAAAACCTTTGGCTATGTTTTCAGCTGTTTTATGTTCCATCTAAAACCGTGTGTAAATGTTGTGTAAATGTTGATGTGTCTAGTGTCTTTACCATGTTGTAACCCGAGTAAACACGTCTATCCGAAACTGTGATACTCATGTTATTGACTAGTGGAGGGCCAGATCTTACACGGGACAACGCGGTCGTCTCCAAAATTTTTACATAAAACATTATTTATCTAAGCAAACAACCTTTTGAAATTAAACAGTAGCATATAGTTCAAGTTCAATCTTTCAATTTCCTTCCAAACAGTATCAAATATCAAGTTTAATATAAATGGCTTGGTAGGCACGTTAAAAGAACAGGTCATTTATCAGTTATTTAAAATAATCACAGCCCATTTTCAGACACGTCATATCAATAACCAGATTTTTTTTAAACTGAAAAAAAAAAAAAAAACCCAGATATGCTCAAAATAAACATGCATGTTGCTATAGCTGACTAGAGGGATTTCTGTTACAATGTACACACTAACCTACCAACACATATATTTAATAATAAAGATCAATTATTATAAGACATGATTCTCCTCCAAATGAGGGGGAATATCTGGTCTTTTTAATATCTGATTCACATATCAATCTATAAATTGTGGAATTCGGTTAGTGCCAAACGAAGTAAACTTTTCCCCCATGTTGTAACTACGACATCGCTATTTCGTAATTGTGACTAAATTACCTCGTTATTACGACTTAGTTACTAGTAATGACGTCTTAGTTATCTTGTAATTACGTCTTAGTTACTAGAAATGACGTCTTAGTTATCTTGTAATTACGTCTTAGTTACTAGTAATGACGTCTTAGTTATCTTGTAATTACGTCTTAGTTACTAGTAATGACGTCTCAGTTACTAGTAATGACGTCTTAGTGACTAGTAATTACGTCTTAGTTACTAGTAATGACGTCTTAGTTACTAGTAATGACGTCTTAGTTACTAGTAATGACGTCTTAGTTACTAGTAATGACTACTTTGTTACTAGTAATGACGTCTTAGTTACTAGTAATGACGACTTTGTTACCTCGTAATAACGATTTAGTTACTAGTAATGACGTCTTAGTTACTAGTAATGACGTCTTAGTTACAAGTAATGACGTCTTTGTAACCTCGTAATAACGATTTAGTAACCTCGTAATTACGACTTAATGATCATGTAATTACGACTTAGTAAGAACTCATAGGATGATGTGGTTTCCATAGGACAGTGTTTTTTCCTGTTGATCTAGGCCTTTCCTATATCGCGCTATTTACACTATTAAATTGTTTTTCTCCATAACCCACGTCACCTTTGAACACGAGGAAAAAACGAAATCATATCCTGATGAGAAATTGTTTTTTCATTCGGAAAGCGGTATCTTAATACAGTAAAGCTATGTATCCGGTTACGCTTTAGCACATAGTACACAACACATCATAGTACACAACATATCATAGTACACAACATATCATAGTATACAACATATCATAGTACACAACATATCATAGTACACAACATATCATAATACACAACATATCATAGTACACAACATTCCCTAGTACACAACATATCATAGTATACAACATATCATAGTATTCAACATAGCATAGCACACAACATATCATAGTATTCAACATATCATAGTACACAACATATCATAGTACACAACACATCATAGTACACAACACATCATAGTACACAACATATCATAGCACACAACATATCATAGTACACAACATATCATAGTATACAACATATCATCGTACACAACATATCATAGTACACAACATATCATAATACACAACATATCATAGTACACAACATTCCCTAGTACACAACATATCATAGTATACAACATATCATAGTATTCAACATAGCATAGCACACAACATATCATAGTATTCAACATATCATAGTACACAACATATCATAGTACACAACACATCATAGTACACAACATATCATAGCACACAACATATCATAGTATACAACATATCATAGTACACAACATATCATAGTACACAACATATCATAGTACACAACATATCATAGTATACAACATATCATAGTACACAACACATCATAGTATACAACATATCATAGTACACAACATATCATAGTATACAACATATCATAGTACACAGCACATCATAGTACACAACATATCATAGTACACAACACATCATAGTATACAACATATCATAGTACACAACATATCATATTATACAACATATCATAGTATACAACATATCATAGTACACAACATTTCATAGTACACAACACATCATAGTACACAACATATCATAGTACACAACATATCATATTATACAACATATCATAGTACACAACATATCATAGTACACAACATATCATTACACAACATATCATTACACAACATATCATTACACAACATATCATAATACACAACATATCATAGTATACAACATATCATAGTATACAACATATCATAGTACACAACATATCATAGTACACAACATATCATTACACAACATATCATAATACACAACATATCATAATACACAACATATCATAGTATACAACATATCATAGTGTACAACATATCATAGTATACAACATAATTTATTATCATAGTATACAACAGATCATAGTACACAACATATCATAATACACAACATATCATTACATAACATATCATATTACACAACATATCATAATACACAACATATCATAGTACACAACATATCATAGTACACAACATATCATAGTACACAACATATCATAGTACACGACATATCATAGTACACAACATTTCATAGTACACAACACATCATAGTACACAACATATCATAGTACACAACATATCATATTATACAACATATCATAGTACACAACATATCATAGTACACAACATATCATTACACAACATATCATTACACAACATATCATTACACAACATATCATAATACACAACATATCATAGTATACAACATATCATAGTATACAACATATCATAGTACACAACATATCATAGTACACAACATATCATTACACAACATATCATAATACACAACATATCATAATACACAACATATCATAGTATACAACATATCATAGTGTACAACATATCATAGTATACAACATAATTTATTATCATAGTATACAACAGATCATAGTACACAACATATCATAATACACAACATATCATTACATAACATATCATATTACACAACATATCATAATACACAACATATCATAGTACACAACATATCATAGTACACAACATATCATAGTACACAACATATCATAGTACACGACATATCATAGTACACAACATATCATAGTACACAACATATCATAGTATTCAACATATCATAGTACACAACATATCATAGTACACAACACATCATAGTATACAACATATCATAGTACACAACATATCATAGTATACAACATATCATAGTACACAACATATCATAGTACACAACATATCATAATACACAACATGTCCTAGTACACAACATATCATAATACACAACATATCATAATACACGACATATCATAATACACAACATATCATAGTACACAACATATCATAGTACACAACATATCATAATACACAACATATCATAATACACAACATATCATAATACACAACATATCATAGTACACAACACATCATAGTACACAACATATCATAGTATACAACATATCATAGTATACAACATATCATAGTACACAACATATCATAATACACAACATATCATAGTACACAACATATCGTAGTATACAACATATCATAATACACAACATATCATAGTACACAACATATCATAGTACACAACATACCATAGTACATAACATATCATAGTACACAACATATCATAGTACACAACATATCATAGTACACAACATATCATATGAAAAGTACCACTGGGATTTCTAACAGAAAAATAGTGTTTGCGAGATAAAAATGAAATACTTTTACTTTCGTGGCCAAGCATGTTTACTGATGTTTATGTTAATCGGTGTCTCCTTGTCTCGTGATGCTGCACTATGTCGGTAGGGTGAAGACGCATTAGGGTGGTCAAATGATGTGAATTATGACATGTGGAGGCTATATAACACATGCTTAGTCGTAATTACGTGATAACCGAGTGGTGATTCCGAGATACTAAGTCGTAATAACAGATAACCGAGTCGTGATTACGAGATAACTAGGCCATGATAACATGACAACTTAGTCGTAATCACGATATAACTAGGTCGTTATTACGCGATACCTTGGTCGTAATCACGAGATTCAGAAATCGTATTCACTAGATAAATAAAGTCGAAATAACGAGATAAATAAGTCGTAATCAAGAGATTATCTTACCTGGCCGTGGATCAGATGTGTCGACCTTACCTGGGCGTGTATCAGGTATGTCGACCTTAATGACCGTATATCAGGTATATCGAACTTAACTGGCCGTATATCAAGTGTATCCAGCTTACCTGGCCGTGTTTCAGATATGTCGACCTTGACTGCAGTGTAACAGGAATGTCGACCTTGACTGACCGTGTACCAGGTATGTCTACCTTAATGGCAGTATTTAAGCATTGAACTGCTTTCATTTGGAAGTTATGGGCTGATGAATGCCAACTGGACAAAGGCAAATTTAATGTTGTGCGCTAGCGCTTCATGTTGAATTTGCCTTTGTCAAGTTGGCATTCATCAGCCCATAACTTCCAAATGAAAGCAGTTCAATGCTTATATTTACATTTGACAACGAATTTGAAAGACTATATCCAGGAATTTTACTCTGATAATGAATGAACAACTTATTATCGTCAAAGACGGAACAGCCTTTTCAACAGCCATTTTTCGTTATCGCCGACGTGACAATTATGACGTCACTATAATAATGACGTCATAATAAAGATTTGGAAGTTATGGACTCATAACTTCCAAGTGAGCTTGGTAAAGTTATATAGTGGGGCTGCAGTGTAAATGTAAATATATAAGGTATGTCCACCTTGACTGGCAGTATATCAGGTATGTCGACCTTGACTGGCCGTATATCAGGTAAATCGGCATTGATATTCCGTATATCATGTATGTCGACCTCAATTGCCGTATATCAAGTATTTCGACCATCTTAACTGGCCGTATATCAGGTATGTCGACCTTAATGGCCGTATATCAGGTATGTCGACCTTAATGGCCGTATATCAGGTATGTCGACCTTAATGGTCGTATATCAGGTATATCGACCTTAATGGCAATATATCAGGTAGGTCGACCTTGAATGGCCGTATATCAGGTATGTCAAACTTAACAGGCCGTATATCAGGTATGTCGACCTTGACTGGTCGTATATCAGGTATGTCGACCTTGACTGGCCGTTTATCAGGTATGTCGACCTTGACTGGATGTATATCAGGTGTGTCGAACTTAACTGGCCGTATATCAGGTATGTCAAACTTAACAGGCCGTATATCAGGTATGTCGACCTTGACTGGTCGTATATCAGGTATGTCGACCTTGACTGGCCGTATATCAGGTATGTCGACCTTAATGGCCGTATATCAGGTATATCGACCTTAACTGGACCTTTCGGATGTATTTCCTGTCATAGCTGCACAATTCGTGACACCAGTACACCCAGACACCCACATCATCTAATATATAGATTATCCGTCAGTATGTCTAGATATGTCAACATGGCGCAGTGGTACACCAGTCGCGGATGTTTCCGGCTAGGCGATTTACGTGCAGCAGGTTGCAATTCGAGGCCCGATGAGGGTATGGGTCAAATATTGTTCTCCTTTACAATTTGTGTTTCTATGTTTTATATTTGTCCACTTCTTCGTAAAGATAATTACATGTGTTTCCCCTTCACAACCAACCAACCAGCAGCAGGCTGTTCACTCAAATTGTAACGCAACAAGGTATTGGCGAAAACACTGGCTCATCTATATGAAGGTGGCCGAAGAAATGTATTATCAATCATTCAAGTCTTAGGTAAAGTTGGCAATAAAATTAAATAATTTGCAAAGACTAGTTTAAATAAAGCGCCACCAAGCTTGATATTGTCTGATTTTATCTTAATCATACTACTATATGTAGCCGCCGCCGCTGCCACCCTTAGTGCTGTATCTTTATATATCCTGGTCTAACGTATACTGTATATATAATATTAGTTTTTTTCTCATTGCATTATATTTGTTTAGTGGAACTTTACGTGCCAGGTGGGCGTGTCCCTTAATTGGAACGCTTACAAATAATATCGACTTAGACGAATGATATTAGGGAGTGGGCTAGGTACATCCTCCTACACACACTCCTCCCTCTCTCTCACACACACAATGTCTCCTCTCCCTCCCTCCCTCCCTCACACACAGTATCTCCTCCCTCCCTCCCTCCCTCACTCACACACACTGTCAGAGAAAGTGACCCCTCAGATAAGCCATAATAACCCGGACGTTGCCTTGATAAGGGAGTGTAATATCATAAGGAAGGTCCGGGGTACTATCGCAGTAGTGTCGTCCGTGGGGAAAAGGGAGGGGGAGGCACTAGGGAGGGGCCGGATATAGTCGAAGAGGTGTGGGGACCACACCGTTATACAATATAATGTGCACCAGCATGGCCAAATCTACAAGTTTGTTCATTGGTGTAAGCGATTACACAAAAAGTCGATCACTCATACTCGTTCGACAATAAATTAACTCATAGAACAGACACCAATTACACATCCGCTCTAATGGTTTATACCTCGTAACAACCGAGAAATCCTATGGGAAGCCTCAACACAGAATAAATCTAGAAACCTGATATATCTCAACTTTACTATTCAAATGAAATTCGACATGAATAGAGAAAAACTGTTGTGTTATGGGTGTAAAAGACGGGCCGAACGATATCTATTATACGGAGGCATTGTGACTATAGCCAGCAGCTCCACACCGACAGAGTCCTCCTCAATGTAATCTGGTCAGATAACAAGTGGACATAGCAAAGGAATGTATCCGTACTGGACCTGTGGAAAATAAAGGTGTGACGTTGATACCTTTATGTACTGTGATGTATCACGTGTACAAATAAAACAATTCTTACCTGTGATAGATAGGTGTTCTAATTAACAGTAAAAGTACTTGTTACCACCTGTTCAAAAGTACCTGTGTACTATATATACCACAAGCAATCTGAAAGGGTCATATTTATCTATATAAGGTCTGTCATATCAATGCACCAACCATGGTACTAATGTAGATCAATGATACATATGTACCTCTATGTAAAGTATATCACGATTAATACAAGTGCATGCATTTACCACATCAGGAAAAATAATGTATGTTGATTATGACGGTAGGTAGACAAAGAATGGATAGCTGAATACAGTTTGTATTCATATATAAAATAATGCTATACAACACAGTGGATTAAAACCATATCTTCATATGACTTTTTATTTCATTTTGTTTATTTATTTATTTATTTATTCACACACAAAACAGAAATGCACACACTTACAAAACAGAAACGTTTACACATACACAACAGAAATGTACACACATACACAACAGAAATGTACACACATACACAACAGAAATGTACACACATACACAACAGAAATGTACACACTTACACAACAAAATGTACACAAATACAAAACAGAAATGTACACACATACACAACAGAAATGTACACACTTACACAACAAAAATGTACACAAATACAAAACAGAAATGTACACGTGCACAACTGCAGGAACAAGAAAAACAGATGAAAGGAAATTTAATCAGTAACAATGTATAGGGTCAAGATAAAATCCTTGGTTAACTCCAGTAGGTCAGAAGTCAGAAATTGCCTTCAGTATCACCTTGTTTGTAAGGTGTTGAGGTTAATTACGTCCGTGACGTCCTTACCCCCGGGCACACATTCTATAACATCTCGTCATTCGATGATAACGTAGATGTCATTCGGTGATAACTATATCTATTATCGGTGTACTCATCAGAGACGTCTTTATATAGCACCGACACAAAACACATGTTATACTGACTTATACCGAGAGTTCCTAAGTCATCCGAATCACTCTCCTTAAATTATATTCGTCAGTTTGCAGGTTGCATTATTTAGTATATCGACATATACCTGCAACCCCCCCCCCCCCCCCCCCCCCACACACACACACACCCACACACACACTCACACACCCCAGCCACAATTAGCAGCTGGAACAATAGGCGGATTCATGTGCAGGCGGTAACTAACTCGGCCTTGAGGCACCTGTGGATACCCGACAACGGATGATGACAGTACCTACAGTCACAGTCCAAATACCTGTAACTACTTAAGGTATACTTACAGGTATTTGGACTGTGACTGTAGATACCATGCTCCGTTGACCATGACCGGTGACCAGCCGTAGGTCAGCAAACATAACTTGCCATGGGTATATTGTTTTTCTCATGCTCACGACTGCATAGGAATATCTAATATAATGCACCACGTGCCCCCCCCCCCCCCCCCCCCCCCCCCCCGCCAATTACTACTGATGACGATGTGTTGACACGTATGACGTATCAGGGAGACACGACAGGTTGGTATTTCAGTGACGTATTAGGGGAGACACGACAGGTATTTCAGTCCTTGATTTGCGGTGACAAGTGGACGATGCATGATCGAACGTACACAAGTCATTTATTTACTTTATCATCAACCCACGGCGATAATGTGGTGATAACGACATTGAAAAGTTTTGACATTTTACAAAGAGATATAAAATCTATATTCACTTGAGATCACATGGACTTGTATTGTACATTTTCGTTTTCTACTTTGATCAGAAACATGTACTAGGTTATATATATTTCTGCTGTTGTATATGTTTCTGCTTTGATATTGGTTTTTGATATCTTATTCAATGTTTTAGAAGTCCATAGTTATAAAAACTAAATGTAAAATGTACGCGTGCGTTATATTCCCCCCCCAAAGAATATGAAAATTAACAATTAAACTTAAAAATAAAACAACAACAAAAAAACAAAAAACAAAAAACAAAAAAACATGTCAAGTCGATTTGTACACTGTCCATTCCACTGCGACGAAAAGGAACCAAATTGGTATTTTAAACCTCCACACATAGTCGATGTGACCGACATTTTTTATATACATTGTCCATGTACATATATATATATTGGTAGAGATACACGGTCTGATTAGATAGTTAGCTCGCATGGCGATGTGATCATATCTATCGAGTAGCACGCGAGTTGTATATAAACTGTCCTAGGTATGATCATATATATACATTTCAAACTGAAACAAGGTGTGTGAGTTATACAGGTAAATAAACCGGTAGCTGAAATAGCACTGGGGCACCGCCCACCGAATAGCGTTCGTGTTTGTCGCCAGAGGTCGCTTCAGTTGGCGCACCTGTATCAGGTATACACATCGGGTGGCAGCCATTCCCTGCACACTCTGTTCGTTAAATTCACTCAAGTTTGAAAGCGGATTGGTGTTTCATAAATAAGAAGAGGGATATACATTTTTTCTCCTGTAATAAGTTGAATCCAGGGGATGATGTCACGGTAGTTGCCTCTGTAGGTAAGTTGTTTGTCGTTGTCTCGGACGGTGGCCAACAGGCATAACTGTAGCTGCCGCGCCTGGTGGTCAGCATCCGGTTTCTGTTTAAAGTGTAAGAGAGTAAGATGTAAACTTTGTAATTCCGTATAAACTTTCACCAGAAAATTGTACAAAGTCGCCTTGTGTAGCTGTTACTATACAGTACACGTGGGCTGTCCATCACACTTCACTGACCTTGTTTATATAATTTTGCGCGACAAATGCGTGCTCCGTGTTGTCCACATGCAGGAGTATTATTGCAGTTGACTGACAGTGCATGTCCCGGGAGGGGTGGACGTGATTTACTGAGGCTCACGTGTGACATTCAATGTGTGTATGTAAGGTGTCTGGTAATGTCACTTGATGGATGGGTGGTGTTTCCAGCTTTTAATTTGTATTTGTTAATGAAATTAACACATGTACAGGCACAGAGCGAAGTGGAGGGGGTGAAGTGGAGGGGTGGATATTTTTCTTGTGACAACCATCCACCATTTTAGGGTGGGGGGAGCCTGTGAAGGAGGGTCACTGTGTGGTCCAGTCCTGGTTGTTGAGACTTTGTGTTATTTCTGGATTGATGTAGAAGGTGATTGCACTATACATTGTTATTGAAATGTGTGTTGGTCTTGGGTGTTATTACCAAAAACATCTACGGCTTTGCTTAGTGGCATCATATATGACACCCTAATTTGCACTCATGGTGAAAATCAGTGCTAATTTGCTATCCCTAAAGTTTGAAATCTGTTAATTGTCCCTAGTCAGATAATTTTGTCTTAAAATCTTTATATTCCATACTTTTCCCTGTTGGAAACACCTGCTGGACCTCCTTAAACCTAATACACAATAGCCATACCAGTACTGATGAATGGTCTATAAAGACTTTTGAATTTGTGTTTTATACTATAAATCCTACCCAGTTGTCATCTTTCTCTTAACATTCTTTGCAGACATTTGTCTGATAAAACTTGAAAAAAATTAAAATATGACCTTGAACATCAGGAAATGCCAAAATTGAAATATAGAATAAAGTTACCAGGGCAATATGTAATTATGATACCATGTTTCACGTGTTTGTTCACTTAAATTTATTGGCCCTTGTAACCCAGTCTACACACTTCCAGAACTACTCGAGAGGCAGTTTACCTGCACAGGAATCCCACCTCCCCTGAAGGAAATTTGTACCTGATCAGATACTGTCACCACTGCCGTTTTATAGAGAAGCACCTGTGTACGGATGGCTATACAATAACTATATATTAATGATTGGTATTTATGCAGGAGTCTGTGTTTATATAGGCCTGTCAATGCCCTATCCATCAAACTACTCCCCGTTAGACCAGTGCCCCCTGACGCAGTATTGATGTTTTCCTACAGATTGAGCTTGTGTATATATAGAATAATAATATCCATGAGTGATTTTTTATGGTCGCAGTAAAACAAGATAATCGGTAAACAGTCCAGCAAGATCATTGTGACATTTATTCTGTAATTGATAAACAATCCTTCAAGATCATTGTGACCAAAAAATATCACCTTGAACATGAAAAATATGTATAGGGTAGATACATATGTATGTAATAGAATGCTCATTATAATATTAGACTTCATCAACAGAACAAAGGTTTCTGAGTCCTGGCCACCAATCTATTATTCCCCTTTGAATGATGTAGCTTCTAATCGCTAGGCTACATTAATTTACACACATTTCTGAAAATACTTTTCATCAATTTTTTTAGGGCGTAGATTAAGACACACACATATAATAAAATTCTTGGTATGTCTGCCAGACAAGAACATTGTGAAATTTCATCCTCTATTGCAGGTAGATCCTGTCCAGTGAGTTAAGATATTTCGATGCTATTAAAATGCATTGGCTGAGGAAGTAGATATTTCACATACTGTTAGGCCTGTAAAGATTAGCAAGGAAAAGTTGATATTATTTGCTTTTAACCTCAAGGGTCTTTGAATAAGGAGGATAAGCCTCACTTTATCAAACACGGTGTAAAATGCTATCCAAGGTGACTTCCTGTACGGATTAAATTATCGTTTACCACGCAGGAATGTTGAGTCATGTAGCCCCCCTTCTGCAATGTGTATTAATTGTAAGTTGGTTATATACCCTACTACAAATTTCACATCAATGTTTACAATTCAATTCACCTGGATGGCTCCCTTCACAGGTAAATAATGCATATTTCCGAGTCATTCATCTAGATTCAACAGTCACAACATCTTGGTGAATGGTGAGTTTAATTACTTTTAATACATATATTGTATGAAAATGCATTCATGTTTTAGACAAACAGCTGAAACCAAGATTTAAGATTTTTTTTTGAAAAATAATGAATTAATCAAGATGATATCATAGCTATATTAAGACACTGACAAATACATTGTAGTGTGTTGGGAGTGGTTGTAGGGACTAAGACACCAGGTATGTACATGTAACACTTATAATTTATTTACTCTCCCACTAACAATGATCGCACGTCTAAATCAAATGATAACGTTTCATTATGTCATAATTGGTAGCCTGTCAAACCTGACAGAAAATGGTGACCTTGCCATTGGGCACCATGATATCCTTGTAAATCGAGAATGCTGCAGCACAAGCTTACCATAGTATGTTATGGTTCTATATGGGAGGTTTCCTAAAGTATCGTTTTATGGCCTAAAGTTTATGTAAATATTGTATGGGTTTTGTTGTACCAATATCTTGGATAAAAGGTAGAGAAAAGGTTGCATGCTCCAAAAAACAGACAGTTATGTGGTCCATCTTAGAAGTAGACATTTTGGTGCGGAGCATGGGGTTTTTGGTTGAGACCGTGAGATTTTTGGTTGGATAGTTGGGACCATGGGATTTTTGGTTGGGACGATGGGGTGTTTAGAAGTGAAAACATGGCCACAGTCCAGTTATTTCACAAAACTTTCTTTTTTTCCCTCAAGGTATAACATATTTGCAAGAAGCACTGAGATCTTGTGAACATATGCTTACAAGTTTGCAACATTCCAAACTGGAGACCACTTTGCTCTGTTGTGTATGTACTTTTGCTGAATCATCGTTTGTAGAGAACGGTGGTGAAATTATGATACACATATCTGTTGATCAAAGCATCACATCATATGCTGCATCATGGTGGACTAAGAAATTATCCTTTTAAGGTATTTGTTCATCCAGGTATGCTGAACAACTAATGATAATGATGCTATTGCAAGGAAATCCTGGTATAATTATGAGGTGGAATGTATATGCATGGTTTCAATGGAATGTCAACAGAAGTTATTGACATAGGTAAATACACCAGTCATTTAAAATTTCATGTATGACGGCATTTATATCAGTATAGAAGACCAGTTGTTACATGTTAATATTGTAAAAAAGGATATCCTGTTAAAACTTAACCTGGTAGTCTAGTATCTAGTTCTGTAACCCAGAATACTCTGATGCTGAAACATCAGGCTGAATAACTATTGTTATCCCTGACTTTTCAACCACAAGCCTTGGTATTAGTGCCTACTTTTTTTCACTGATTAGACACCCTATTGGTACTGTGTGAAGGATGATAGATTTGCAGTGTCTCCATCTGTCTTTCTTTTAGCAGCTCTAGGGCCTTCTGAATCTTCTACACTTTTTGTAGACCTGCCGAATTGTTGCCCAACTAATTGATTGATTGACAACTGAATTGTGGAATGCCAGGTGTTTTTAAAGTCTGGTCTTGTAATCCACACAATATGCAGAGTTATAGCCCTTGGTTACCATGTCGCTTAGCTGGGGTATACCTTGTTATAGAGCACTACTTGGGATTGCAGTGTTGTGTACATGTAAGAGAATACAGTCCCATCCTTTCTGTTGACCTACAGAATTGCATGCTTATTCTCATTTTTGGTGACAAAAGTTAAATCAACCCAGAGCTGAGGGATTATGCATTGCTTGCAATACTCTGTTTTTCTTTGAAGAGTACATTGTTATGCTGGATATACCTTTATAGAATTGTTCTGAAAAAAAGAAAAAAAATTATACTGTATATTTTTTTTAGCATCAAAAGCAGTGCGACAACTGCTCATATATAGCTGCTATATAAGAAGACAATAAATATAGCAAATGCAGCCGTGTGTGTATGTAAACTTGTTTGTAAATCTTTTGTGTAAAGTGTTGTTAATGTGCATTTAATGCCTGTACCTGTTTCTTAGACTGCTATGTGCATTTAATGCCTGTACCTGTTTCTTAGACTGCTAGTAATGATTGACCCAGATACCAACAGGTACAACCTGTACAGGGTAGGAAAGAGGTGGGGTTCACCTGATCTCGAGGGAACCTGTCAATGTTATGGAATGTAGGTAGTGTTAAAAATACACATTATCCTTTTAAGCTATACTGTACGTATTGGAGTGTGAAACCTTAGTACATTGGTATCCCACTACCAAAACAAAAGACGTGACCCAAAAAACCCACAATGTAGATGTGCGATATATACCCGATAATGTGTGTACGCTAGCTAGCTGGGACAGTCATCACAACACACATACATTGTATGTCCTATGTTAAATATCTCCGCTAAACATGTACAATGTACTAAGATTAAATATCTCGGTTAAACTTTTGAAATCTTCACTGACAAGTTTTTGTTATTGAAGCATATCTTTGTAAACCAATCAAGTGTAGAAATTCTATTTAAATGTATAGTTGAATTACTATAATATCTTTAGCTGTATATAAAAACAGTTGAAATTTCATACTGTAGCTCGTACACCTATAAGAACTATGCATATAAGATATCTTTCACTTTAACCTTGAAAAGGGTGAGTGATCAGCGACAACATACCTGACACAGGTAGATTTACTTACAATCTGTGTACTACGAACAAAACGGGGTTCTTACCTTATATGTAAATTACAATTTTATATGCATAACTGTGGAGAACATTTGGGAGATTGTGTAATGGAGTGATATATAAGACAGCAGTTGGAGGCCTGATACTGCATCTGCTGATGTTGAAAACACAACAATGACATAGATTTATTGTACCTACAAACCTCAAGGTCACACAGCATGTCGCACTGAATGATGTACATGTTAAAAAACTGTACAAGATTTATTCAAGTTGCAAATATATTTTTTTGGTGACCTGTCTGGGCATACCGTACATTAATTGTAACTCGAGGGAGTTCTGCATCTTAGCAAAGGATATTTTCACAAATAAAAAGCATAGTGATAAATCAGATATTTTATGCAAATATGTTTTAATATCAAAAATTGTAATATACATGTATAATAAAAAAGATGCAAACAGTAATGACAAAACATTTATGTTTAGAAATTGTTTTAACTTTCTTTGCTCAACTAGCTGGTCCTTACTACATACAGACACGGAAGTTCAACCCTTCATTATAAAGGGGTCCCCCATCACACCCAATACCATCTCTGTAAAGAATCCCACCTCACCCCTAACACACAGTGTGGCAGGTCACTGGATTTCAAGAGGCGAAATATTTCTCAATGATAAGGGGAATATTTATTTACATGCTGGCCTGTATCTGCCGATCTAGTCATGCCTGGGGTGGTGTTGTTCTAGATTTGTCAGCAGCACTTTGTCAATGTAGGCCCTGTCGGCAGTGTGCAATGTGTACAAGTAGTGATTAGTAGTGATTAGTGTACATATGGGGACTAATCTAAAAATCAAGGTGATACTACAAACTAGCTAAGGTAAGTACTTCTTATTACTTAGATGGGAAACTCCCTTTAGGTACAGTTACATGTATTGACAATTAAACCTTATACAGCAATACCTTAGATGGGAAACCTTCGATGGGAAACTCCCTATAGGTATACAGCAAGGACTTAGATGGGAAAACTCCTTATAGGTATATTTATATATATTGACAAGCCTTATACAGCAATACCTTAGATGGAAAAAAAACTCCTTATAGGTATAATTATATATATTGACAAGCCTTATACAGCAATACCTTAGATGGAAAAAAACTCCTTATAGGTATAATTACATATATTGACAATTAAACCTTATACAGAATTAGCAATACCTTATATGGTAAAACTCCCATTAAGTATAATTACATGTATTGACAAACCTTATACAGCAATACCAAATAAGGTAGGATGTGAAGACATTGTTATGTAGTACTTTTACTGAACACTTAATGATAAAAAAACCGGTTAAGTTTTTTT
The DNA here is from genome assembly GCF_902652985.1 of Pecten maximus. Lineage (NCBI taxonomy): Eukaryota > Metazoa > Mollusca > Bivalvia > Pectinida > Pectinidae > Pecten > Pecten maximus. Next base: position 35,175,373 of record NC_047017.1, on the reverse strand, counting down.
CATTTCAGTTCGGTTTTGACTGTCAATTAAATGTTTTAAATCTTAGTCATCATACCCTGATCTAAGTTTTGACCATATGCATACTTTTGTGTGGGGGTATAGATAAGTCTTCAGTATTTAAATCCATGGCGCATATCCTCACAATCTTGAAAAGCTGTGGACAGCTACAGATTACAATCTGCTTTGTGACAGGATCAGTTACTGTATTTGGACATGATTTAAAGTTTTAATACTGGACTGTCTGAATGGTAGCTTCTTGATCAAAAACCTATCTGGACTGATTATGATTGTAAATCGGTTTTGCTCCTATCTGCCAACAAACAAAACTAGATTTTTTTTACTTAAAGTAAATATGATGGCTTTCTGACCAAGTACATTGATGTGCGACTTAGCTGGACTACAGAATATTTAAATAGTGGTGTTTGTGCCCCAGTATTTTGACCTGAATTTTAAATAAAAATCGGATTTCAATTGTGTCCGAACAAAACTGGACTGTACAAAACTGTTATTCAGCCGAATTATTATGATATCTCAGATGCAGCCCTGCCCTAACCTTTTATAACTATTAACTAATATGTAAATGTTCACAGATGTGATCAACGCAGGGACGAGATTTACTGACATAATGTAGTAATTGTACCATCTATTTCCTCTGTAGAACAACTCGTAATACTGTATGATAATGACAAATGGTGGTATGTTTCATAAATCGGTGGTCAGTTTTTGTGATGTATAGATGTAACACTTTATAACAACTGACAGGTAGACTTTAGTGACCAGGTTAGGAAACATAAGTAGGTATGTGTCGGGCACAAAGCCTGACTGTGTCATTACTGACAGACTAGACATACCTCCTCATACATCACCAACTGTCCAGGCCGGTCTGACTTCTCCCAACATTAACCACAGGCTTTTTTTTTTTTACATTTTGAAGATTCATATGTTGACAAGAGACCAGAGTAGGTAAACTTGTCAGAGCCAGGGTGGGGGTGTGGTGGGGGAGGGGTGGATGTCAGTGTGGGTGGGGGGGGGTATGTCTGTTTTATATGGCCAATGGTTTATACTTTGTTGGTTGTTGGCATGGTTTATGATCTCCTATATATCACAAACTTGTGTTGAGAGTGGTCAATGGTCCCGACCAAAGGGCGGGGCAGCTCCCTCTGGTGAGTAAAGGTAAACAACAAAGCAATGTACAGAGATCAGTTGTCTTTACCTGTCTGTGAACATGTAGGGAATCAATGGCAAAGTTTTCATATGTTTTCCTTGTGGAATTAAAACCACTGTTGGAACATTTTAAAAGTGTAGTTCCATATATCAAAAGTACTTATAATAATAACACAGTAAGTATTGGATAACTAGATGGAGGAATTTTATATTGTTCTCAGAAAATGTTTATTTTCAGTTTTTTTTAAAAAAATAAGCATAAACAAATTTGGGATAGTTTAGCAACTTCACAATGACTTGGGAAATTAAAAGTGAGATGATCGATGATGGCAGAGGAAACGGACCTAGTAATTACCAGTTCTAGGGTATCGGCCAGTTGCATTGGAAATGTTGGAAGATATGTAAATATAATTAGATTAAATGTATTACTCGGCAAACAGGTGAGCAAATTCCATGCTGTTTAATGTGCCTGTTTCTTCACAATTGAAGTGACAAATTAGAATTCTGAGCGTGTATAATACATTTTTAGGTATTTTCAACATTGGAACCACTGGTGTCAGAGGAGTAGTGTGGTGTGGTATTATAATAAAGTTTCGCTTTAAATAAACCATATTTATCAGCTGGAATTTGATGAAATTCTTGTTTGACTGAATTGTTTCAGAGTTGAAGGAATCTAGGACTAGATAGGTTTAATAAAACAGGTGGTAAAAACGATGATGACAAGGCTGTCTTATCCACGACATTCCTTTACAGTTCCTACATACTTGTCATATTTTATCAATGGTCTTTGTAGTGCTTTCATCCATGAATTGTGTCTATGGACATGAAATAAGATAAATGTATTCATTGGGTCACTGGCTTGGTAAATCATGATGTGGTCTCCGATCCCAGCTAAAACGGTGGGCCATTTATATTCAACATACCAGTAACCTGTGTGTGTTGATATAGGGATGACAGCTTGCCTATATATATAATGTTTTAAATGTATAGGTGTCTACATTTGTAATAGATACTTATTATATGGAAATGTAATAAATATCCACAAATTAATGGAGATTTTATGATAATTAACATTTTACCTTGTCCTTTGTGGACATTTAATTAACAAATGAGAATCTATAATGATAGTATTTAAATTTTACATTTAATGCTAATTTATAACCTAGAATAATCACTTTGCAAATATTTACACAATCACAGAAGCTTTGCCTGTTTAAAGGTGGATTAAGAAATGTCGTATTTCTGATACAGTGACCAAACTGTCAATATTCCATGCTGTATGAATGCATACCTGACCCCCCCCCCCCCCCCCCCCCCTGACGCCCTGATGCCCCCCTCCCCCTTATTAGTTCATATTTTAGACCCTAGTTTAGACACAAGTTATCAATAAATCTTCATTTTTTTTTAAATTTTAAAAATCCAATTTGTCTAGAAGAAAGAGCAGCATCAGTTATTTACTTTAAGGTATTAGAATATACCCTTTATAGCTTGCTGTTCAATGTTGAAAACACATATCAAAATATAGTCAATATACAGTAATATTGTCTGGCATAGCCCTTCTTTTACCACTACTTAATACCTGTCATTGTCTAGGCAAAAACTGTGAATGATCATTTCTTGCATGTCAGGAAATGTTCATCAGGGAAAACATGATGTTTACTGGTACTGTTTACCAGTAATTCTGAAGTAATATTAGAATGGAGAACACTGACCCCTATGACCTGTACAGGTAACACTGGTGAGACGTCCAGCGGGATTATGAGTGATAGACTGTGGTCTCGTTTATGTATTCTAGGTCAGTTATATAGTATTGATGTTATAAGAAGGAATGTTTACGTATAATATGTTCTGTGTATAAAAGAAAAGTCTTTATGTACTACACAGGTTCTTTGTTTACATGTTTTACCTGCTTAAGTTAAACCTGTGAGGATCTCTTATTACAGGTGTCAACAGGTAGATGAATTGGAATGTTAGAAAATAGGAGTTACTTCTATTTCAGATAAATGTCTTAAGCAGGTGCTTTTCTCTTTTCTGATGAGTTACACGCTTTGTGTTTGTAAAAAGCAAACTAGCATAAACAGAAATTTGAATTATAGTAACTTCATTCAGTGTGAAATTAGTGTAGGAGACAGGTTTCTTCATTATTGTGAGTGTGCAATTGACTCTGTGAAAGGTCGGCAGGAAAGGTCACCGAGACAATATCTAAACCTGTAAGGTAAATCACAGTATAATTATATCCTAAGTACTGCTTTATACTATAAACGGTACTACAACGCTAGTCAGGTTTAACCGCAGTCCTAATAATACTCTGGAATATGTCTGATTTTAACAGAAACAATTTGGCACTCGGTCAATACCACATTGTGTATTATAGCCTGTAAGGTCGGATTGAATTTCAAAACAACATAGCATGATTTTAGATTTGATTGAGTCCATAATCTGTCTCGGTATGTGTTCTTCAAGAAGGAAATCTTTGTGAGCTCACTAGATTGTCAACACTCAATGTGAGGTACTGTGTGATTTGATTGCTGGTCTTTAGATTTCTGATCCGGGTAGGTTGGTGTGTATCTGGGAGTGTATAAGTTACAACCACCGATATGACTCAATATTGACATTGGCCAGGGTTTATTGGTCAATCGTTACAGCATTGCACTGATTAACAATCCTCGTAAGATAAACACCCTGGACCTTTATATTTAGATAATCATTCGTCGTTATTTTAGTCCACTGGCATCTAGATTAAAAATTGTTTATTGTATGCAAACAGATGTGATTGGTGTAAATATGATCGTGAACACTGAACTGGACTTAAAAAGACTTTTCAAACCGGATATCCTGTTACTTTCTACCCTGGTGTATCAGGATAAATATGGAAAGAGAATCATTTTCAGAGCTCCAGTACACAATAGGCAGACGTCGATCTCCAAATGAGTGTGATCTGGTCGCTGAAATGTTGAAAAAGTCCAATATAGTGCTCCCATGTCTGCAAAAAGAATGTTCCTTCTTTGCCATCAAGAAGCCATTCCGATGGCACTGAAACAGAACACAAAGGTTGATGATAAGAATAAGCTTTTATCAGAGAGAACAAGGAATGCAGTTCTATAACCAACGCTCACTGTTATCCAGTTATCGAAGAGTTACCCAATCAAGATCTGCTGTGGTACATCATTCCTTACCCTAGTCAGTTGAAAACTACTGATCTGATAATACTGTTATTAGATGTTAATTAGTGATAAGGATTTGCATCATCGATTTATAATGGACAGAACAAAAACTAGGGCGGATTAAATTGATGCTGTATTCAGATAGCTATTGATCTCATAGTGAAAATTCATTATCCATGGCCTTGTTAGAAAATACATTCTGTGTGTTTGTAGTGTATGAAGCGAATCCATTTACCTGGCTAAAAATCATTACCTGTAACAATAGGCCTCAGCTGTTTTATGATAGGAATCTTGATGGAATCAAAATGTAAATGTACCATAACTTTTTAAGATGGATGCTGACTGATACAGGGGTAGGGTCCTAAATGTGGCTGACAGCAGTTACAGAGGGATTGAGAACAATGATAAGTCATCAAGACTGCAGCAGTTGAAGAGGGATTGGGCCTTAAAATGAGGCATGTGTCATATGGTCTAGATTGATGCTGGCTATATACAGGTTTTGGGCCCTAATCATGATACAGATGACAACTACAAAGGGATGTTGCTGCAATGACCATAAGAATATCCAGATTGACATAATGTGATGTCTGTGATACAGATTTGGGGCCCTATTCAGGCTCATGACAATGAGGCTGCAATATTAAGCCATCTGTTTTTGCACCAAGATTGACTTTGGTATATTGACAGGTATCGGAGTCCTATTCAGGATGATAACAATTATGTTGGCCGTGATGCAGGTTTTGGGCCCTAATAAGGCTGACAATGTACCTACAGACAGTTAATAGTAAATCAATACAAAACCAGGGCTACAGCAAAAAGTGTTTGCCTTTAATTAAATGTAATTCATCATCTACACAGGTATTGGAGCCTCTCTAAAAAGCTACCTTGCAACAGATGGTGAACTCTTCGTGTGCTACCCCTACAACTTAAGTGTTGTAAAAATAGGAGCATACATTATGTATGTGTCCATATAGTTCCTACTGCACTAAAACATATCACTACGAAGGGTTTGGTGTACCAGGATGGCTCGGAAGGTTGCTGGGTCATCAATTGTTGGATTATGTATGCTTCATCATGATGTTAATCTAATCACTCGGTGTGAAACAATATGTTGGTCTACATAATTCATGTTTTTAGGTGTCGGATCACATGCACATTATATCAGAAAATATTCCTTACCAATGGACTTAAACTCCTCAAACCATTAGTTGTTAATGACCTTTTGTTGTGTCTTTCAAACTGTCTATAGTCCCATGTATTTGCCGAGAATGTCCCGAGGTAATTGCTTGGCAATGACAAATGCTGATAGATAGCATTTTAACCCTAACCTTGATAGAGAAATATATTACCATGAGTACTTCTTAACTTCAGGCACTATCAGATCAGTTTTCTGATGACCGAGAAGAGTGAAAATATGGTGCGTTTTGTTTTTGTGAAAAACGATATGTTTCAAATGTGATACTGTTGCATGTGTCTCATTGTCCATTACGCTGCCTACCTGTAATGATTTACCTATCAAGTTTTCCAGGTACAGGTAAACCATGAAATGAATCAGTCGTTTTTTTAGGTATATATATAATCTTACATTTTCGTAAGCATCGTCATTCTGTCAACAAATACTAAAATCCTTTTCATAAAAGTCACAAATATTTCTGGAAAGTGTAAGAAGTTTCAGTAAAGTTGCCAGGTAACATATTTATCGGGCAATATTAAAGCTCATGTCTGGTTGTTATTAGCCCAGCCATATCTATCACAGTTCAGTAAAATGTAAACAAATGCTGCTCATTGTCCCTGCTATAAGCCAGCCCCTATTTGTCAATGTTGTCACAGGCTCTATTCTACATTTACTTGTCACGAATTCCATATTTGAGGTATGGGTTTACCTAAGTAAGGCAATGTGTTGCGTTTAAATGTATGTCACCCTCACTCTGACCTACATTTTGACCTTTGACCTGCATCAGAGAAAAAAAAGTGTCCTGACTCCTACACTAGCTTCTTGTCACTGGAACTTCGATCTACATACTGACCTTTGACCTACACCAAGAATTTTTTTTGTTCAGGTTCTTATCTCCAACACTACTTGTCACTGGAGCTCCATACTTATAGGGCATGGGTTCACCTTTTCGGGTGGTCATGTATCAAAATTAGGCCACTTGAACCTACATTTTATCTTTGACCCATGAATTCATCATCTGTGCATTCTTTGCATATAAATTCATGTGTTGGAGAACTAATTCCTTGCATTGTCTTGTTAGAGGATAAATTGGTACTGGCATATAAAGGGCTACATTTGTATTTTGATGAAGAAATTAAGGTAACAGATCTGGAGTAGTCTACATTAGACCTGATAAGGAGTACATTAAATTCACTGCTCGGTGGATATCATTATTTGGAGGAACATGATAAGTATTGCACAAGCTTTAATGTTCATGTGAGCACCTTAATTTTGCAGATGAGATTTCAGCCTCATTTGCAAATGACCAAATGTTGTTAGATCTTGTGTGTTAAGTGTATTGATTGTCTGTAATTTTGGGATGTGAGGATATAAAGTTAAGTGTTCTTATACAGATTACAGATTTTTTTTATAATGAGTATCTATCATATAAGTCAACGCAAATCATTAGATAAAATAATAAAATCCTTCATCATTAATTTTATATTATAAACAGAGTTCTGCACACCTATCACATGACTGCAAGGTCATTTTTGTCACACTGTAGTGTCCTGAACTGTCTATATGTTTATATATAGGTTGACATTCAAACATTAAATGGCAGAAATGTTGCAGTTCATGTACTAGCATTTGAAAGAAACAATTCTACTACCAATGCTATTATATACAGACATATTTTTGTACTGGTTGTTTGATATTTTAAGCAAGGATTTCAGAAAGGATTAGTAAAATTTAAGGAGGCTCATGTGAAGAGTTGATTTTTGAGGAGGGAATCCAAAAGACATCACATTTTGCCCAGTTGTAAAACATAGATGTCTGGGACATTCAGGGCCTTATTTCACTATTGAGAGTCAGGATACAATCAACATGTGGTTTGACAGCTAAGGGCAAGGTGCCCTAACCTTTAATTGATAGATATATGTAGCTTTTAAGGATCTCTTAAAGTTTTTCAAGATATTTAAGTCTTTTTGCTGGCCTGACAAGCTGCATGCATGAGTAGCTACTGGTTTTATATACCTGTATAAATACCTGTATCCACCCTATATCCTACAGACTGTACACTGAATAGCTTTTCACGGGTCAACTACTTGGATATTTATAACTTCAATATCATACTTCAGGTCAAAGCTTCCATTATGATGGAAAACTTCAGTACATTTATCTTAAGCAGAAAAGAAGATTGTGTATCAGTTGGTCACCTTATGGGTCTGTATATATACATTTTGTAAATATATACATTTTATTCGGCTGGAGTGTTGAAGAATTATGGTAATGCTGTTCCACATGCGATATCTAGATATTAGAGAAGAGTTACAAAGAGGTATTTTAATATGCCTGGTGTATATTGGTAAAGCATTTATTCAAAGATTGTTTTATTCAGTACACTGGGTTAAAGAACATACTGTTATAGGTCATTTGTATTGATTATCACTAATATGGAATAATATAATTTTCTCCACATGAAAATTTCCTTCAAATTGAACAAAAACATGTTGGAAGTAACTTGATCATATAAGAGGTATTCAGGCCAAACTGGTTATTGATAACTGTGAGCTAAATTGGCATCAGACTTCTTAAAAACCCATACATTTCCAGTTTGGCTTATACACCCATTTTTGATTATTTAGATGTGCTAAAAAATGACTAATTTACCATTGAAAATATAGGAATGTTGTTCAAAATTAGAATGTTTTAACATAAGTTAGCTATATTATTTCAAAACAATGTGATGTCCAAGCATCTCAGACTGCCATGAAAAGGCAAAATGCATTTGAAAACAGAATGAAAATGCCCCTGGCATTATGAAATTATCACCTTTCATGTTAAAGACTTTTCGACTGTTATTTTCTGGGACTATCTCCACTGCTACTGACGGACTTATAATTGCAAAACCTATTGATTTGTTGGGTGATACTTGAGGTCAAAGGTCAAGAAGTATTAGTTAGATTGCTGAGACCTCTTGAGTTATCGATTTGGTAGTCCTTATAAACCCTGATAGCCTATTTTGTGGGTAGGGGCTTGACTACTATTTTAAGATGATGTATGATTTGATGTATTAACTGGTAGGTGAATTGCCTAGAATCTAAGCTGACTTCAAAGGATCATGACAAAACTGATTTAAGGTAAAAAAATGAAGGTCACAATGAATCAGACTTGAGGTAGGAATGTAATATTATTTTGGAAGAACCTTGAAGTGAACTGAGCTGCAGCTATAATGTATTGTAACTGTATCTCTGACAGTGAAACCAGAGCTTAAATATTTATAGCCTGTATTGTGTTCCAATTATAACATCTCAAGATTTTTTAGCTGAAACGGGACTGTAACTGAAAGTCAGGGTCAAAGTGAATATGGCAAATTCATTGCAAGTCAAGGTCAAGCAAGGGATCAAAATCCAAATAATGGAAGTAGGCTTTATGCATGACTTAACAGGCCAGTATTTTACATGTTTGTCAATGATAAACCTCATTCAGTAACTTTGTGCCTGTGCTATTACTTGTGAGAATGTGTGCAGTATTAGGACACAGCCCTCTATCAGCGGACTCCTGATCCTAGACCGACTCTGATAGTAGTATTGTACATCTATTTGTTATTTAATGTAACACAGACTGCATTGCCATGTAACATGCAATAATGTCCCTGTACAAAATTAAAGTGACTGACTTTTATTTGTTAACATGCGTGACATAATGTCATTTGAACAAAATATATGTGAAAATCCACACCTGCACTTTCAGAAACTGGAGTAATTATATCCTTGTATTTCATTATACTCTGTTGAGCCTTACCATGGGACCATGTTGTATAGCTATAGATCATCTAGGGTGAATGTTTAACCTCACAGTAGTAAATGTTCTATGATTTCCAGCTTTCCTAATAGAAGTTAATGTTGGCTAGAACCGAGACAGGTATTCAGTAGGCCTTCCTGGTCGGACATCACACAGGTGCAACATGAATTGGTCAGATTAGACAGGATGTTGGAATATACATGTAGTAGCTTCTGTTAGAAGCAGATGTAATAGGAAAAAATCAGAATGTTCAGGTTTTGGATGCAAAGATACAGCAGAAAAAATATAAATTTATACAGAAGAAAAATATTCAGTATATAGAGGCAGCAATACAAGAGCTACTATTTTTGACAATGGTAGACATGTGTTTTCAGTTTAAACCTTAAAAATTCTCTACAGATTTCTATGAGGAAAAGATAAATGTCATGGGTATTTTTCTCTTCTAGATGGAATAGCTGTCCTCGTTGACCTACAAGACTAGGACATCAGCGATGGACATTCAGAACTTTGAGAAAGGGCGTATAAAAGCCCTGCAAGATGAAAGAGTATATATACAGAAAAAGACCTTCACAAAATGGGCCAATGCCTTTCTGGAAAAGGTGAGTTGACTTTAATCTACAACAGTTATGGCAGGTGACCTTTTGGTCAGAAATAATCTTCAAATTATGTATTGACCTTAGAACATGTCTGGTTAAAGTTCGTACAATTTGTAAAAAATGTCCCCCAGCATTGGTATAGATGCCGTACTTAAACCACCTTAGCTGTTGATCTGACATTAAACAATACATCATTGGTAAGAAGCCGTCCTTAAATGCCCTTAGATGTTGTTTAGACATTAAACAATACAAAACTACTGGCAAGTCCAAGTTGATATAAATGTCATAATTGATTTTCTGTCCGGGAAATGTTGAAGCAATTTTACTCAAACTGATAATGTCGATAGAAAAGAGAAAATTAGGATGAAGACCAGCTAGCAATATTGAAAAGGTTGTTGATAGTCATAGCTACTCCGGAACAGTGACATTTTCAGTACGGTCGACATTTGTAAATTTAAAAACTCAATCACCCCTTTAGCAGTTCATGTTTAAATCTGATATTTCAAACTCTCTTTTTATTGCAATGTTTATTCATGATTCCAACAATTTTAAATATGACAATAGTTACAGTATATTATAATAATACCCAGTACAGAGTTTGGGGGTTAGTACTCTGGAACCAGAGAACCTGTCTGTATATGTACAGGGATAATCTAGGAGGGGCCTCTAGGTTCTGAGCACCTTGGAATTGAAATTGCCACAGCCCTATTTTCCGCTTTCTTCAAATTTCAAGTAAAAGATGCTGATTGTTTTTGATATGACTGAGATTGTTGATATATTGGGTCTTTGCTCTGTTTAATGATCCTCTTGCGGAGGCTAATGATTCTCTACCGAGGGTTTTCCAGCACTTTACTACAGATGCACCAGGTAACATTTCTGTGACAATATTGTGTCATTTATTTCCCCCGATATTTACTCTGGAAGCTCAATTTAAATCATCTTCAAAGGTAGTAGGAAGTGTTAGGCTACATGCAGCGGGTTGTTAACAAAGCTAGCATCTGACTCCAACATCACCTTTAAGCTTGTCAAATGCCTGTGTATTAACGGTAAACCAGAGACCTTTGAAATCTGTCTGCCCTACGCAGATAAGAGATACCTGAAGATACCTGTAGATGTTTTAGGTATGTCAAGTACAGGTAGAAGTTTGTCACAAGGGATGTCTGTGTTTTGTGACATGTTTTACAAATTAACATATTTGGTAGTATCTAAAATCTTACAAATTGAATACATTATATGGAAGTTGGAGTAAGACCACACTGGTGTTTGAAGTGGCCTTGTTGCAGTGAATACCACCTTCATGGAGTGCACAGGTTGTGAATATGTTGGCTGCCCATGCTATTTGTTGAAACATGTGTATCATATATCATTCTAATGCACTTGTAATTTATAATGACCTACAGGCTGTATGTAAGTTTGACACCGTCTACATGCATATATGTGACAATTTTATATCCTCTGCCTCAACAGTGTTACTCTACAAGGACACACAAACTTTATAGTTAGGCTACAGTATAGATATTTTAGACACAAGTTGACCATACTTGGGGGCATTTTTCGCCCCAAAAATGTATGGGTATAAGGAGGAAGAAAGAGCATAATAAGTGTTACAGGTACAGCTATCACTCAGGTTTCCAATGTCAAGGACGTCACCATTGCTGTTTATGGGAAAGAATAAAAAAGACCTGAATTCTTCAAAGTAATTCCCATCATATGATCATCTTTTAAAACTTCAATGTCCAGTTTAACAGCTACACATGCTTGAGCAATATATATATGAATAGCATTCCTAAACAATAATGTACCTACATATTGCTTTGCTACCTATTACAACCACACAATGACATAGAGACTGTCCTGTTACCTATGGCAACCACACAATGACATAGAGACTGTCCTGTTACCTATGGCAACCACACAATGACATAGAGACTGTCCTGTTACCTATGGCAACCACACAATGACATAGAGACTGTCCTGTTACCTATGACAACCACACAATGACATAGAGACTGTCCTGTTACCTATGGCAACCACACAATGATATAGAGACTGTCCTGTTACCTATGACAACCACACAATGACGTAGAGACTGTCCTGTTACCTATGACAACCACACAATGACATAGAGACTGTCCTGTTACCTATGACAACCACACAATGACATAGAGACTGTCCTGTTACCTATGACAACCACACAATGACAAAGAGACTGTCCTGTTACCTATGACAACCACACAATGACATAGAGACTGTCCTGTTACCTATGACAACCACACACTGACATAGAGACTGTCCTGTTACCTATGATAACCACACAATGACATAGAGACTATCCTGTTACCTATGGCAACCACACAATAACATAGAGACTGTCCTGTTACCTATGGTGACCACACAATGACATAGAGACTGTCCTGTTACCTATGGCAACCACACAATGACATAGAGACTGTCCTGTTACCTATGGCAACCACACAATGACATAGAGACTGCCCTGTTACCTATGGCAACCACACAATAACATAGAGACTGTCCTGTTACCTATGGCAACCACGCAATAACAGAGACTGTCCTGTTACTGATGTCAACCACATAATGACATAGAGACTGTCCTTTTACTGATGTCAACCACACAATGACATAGAGACTGTTCTGTTACCTATGGCAACCACGCAATAACAGAGACTGTCCTGTTACTGATGTCAACCCCACAATAACATAGAGACTGTTCTGTTACTCATGTCAACCACACAATGACATAGAGACTGTCCTGTTACCTATGGCAACCACACAATGACATAGAGACTGTCCTGTTACCTATAGCAACCACACAATGACATAGAGACTGTCCTGTTACTGATGGCAACCACACAATGACATAGAGACTGTCCTGTTACCTATGACAACCACACAATGACATAGAGACTGTCCTGTTACCTATGGCAACCACACAATGACATAGAGACTGTCTTGTTACCTTGGAAATCACACAATGACATACAGACTGTCCTGTTACCTATAGCAACCACACAATGACATATAGACTGTCTTATTACCTGTGAACACCTCACAATGACATAGAGACTGTCATGTGACCTATATGGAAACCCCACACTGACATACAGACTGTCCTGTTACCTGGAACCCACAAATTGACAGTCCTGCTTCTCATGGAAACCCCACTCAGACTGTCCTGGATCTGACTATTGTTAGTCCCTATGTTAACTAGAGATTGATAGACCACCCTAGCAGTGATTTGATTTCATTACTATATTTATGCATCTTGATATCAAAGCATCTTTACATATATGTTCCAAGTTTATCTTTTATGTCTATGACAATTGTACAAGCTGAGTCATACTCCTGTCTAATTTAATGAAATTCTGTGTAAATACAAAAAATGAGAGAAAAGAAAAAAACCATTCTGTCTACCTCGACTTCCGCTCATTCCTGCTATTTACTGAAAGTCAGTCAGGCAAGTGCTGATAATGTGTGATTAATTTTTAATTCAATCCTGGGAATGTTGTGAAGCTATGTACAGCACCTAATGAAGTTTTTCTGTTATAATTTACTAAGCATGTTTTTAGCTTGTAATCATTCTGCAGTAGAATTGACAGAACACCATGATTCATTCTTCATACCTGAATATTTAAGATATGGGAATGCACGAACTCCTAAAACTGATTATATAGTGCATACAAAAGGGTATTATCAAATTAGGCATCAGCCAATTTATACAAGTCACAAATATTGAACGACAAATTTGTTTTGGAATGGAGAATTAAAGTTAGTAACATCCATGGATATTCTTGACAACTTTGAGAAAGTTAATAAAAAGTTTTCATAAATAATGTTTTTAGATATTGCTTTGTGACTATGGGGTTGCATTTGTGACCTGACTTCTGAAACTTGTCGGTAATGACATATGAAGGGCAGAAAGACTGAAAATAATTTACATATAAAAAAAAAAACAAAGTTGGTAATCTACTCCCAAGAAAGTTTACAAAGTAAATATATCTTGATTTGAATGCCAGATTTTGCTTATCACTGTATTTTCATGGACAGAAATCTTTTTTTAAATGTCCAGTTGGCATCAATCTGAAACAAATGTCAATATATATATGGTATACATAAGGAAATGTAGCTCCCTTGAGGCTTTTGTTATTGTGCCAGTTTGTAAATGATTAACGATTGGCTGGCAAATGAACTTTAGTGAGATTTGTTATGATTTATGTTGATGTTGTAAATTATCATTATTAATACAAAATTACAGTACCCAAGAATGTTAGGATTGTTGCCTTCCGATCTATATCAAAGGCAAAAAATAAACAAACGGCACATTGTTGTATTCTTTGCAGTTCTACAGAGTACTAGAACCAAATACCCAACAACTATTTGTCTCACCAGAAAGTAGTACGGTGTAATTTAGAATCTAATAGTATGGGATATTTGAGTCCATATTGAAGTCGTAGATATGGTTTAGATGATAGAATGGTTTAGATGATAGAATGGTTTAGATGATAGTGTGTTAGATTAGTGGAAGGTAACGTGAGATGTGTCAGTAATGTTTACCTCTCTGATGTATACCTGATCAATCTTCTAAGTACCTCTGCCAATGAAATTTATTACCCTGAGGAATTCAGAGTTATAGGGACTCATTGTGGACTTGATCCCCCTGCATATCTAGTTATCTTAACTACATAACTTTGTATCCAGGTAGACTATTGATTTGAAGAGTTTCGTCTTCCTCTCTAGGTAGACCACCAGAACTAAGCCAGGCAACAAACAGACAGATTACACTTTATTGGTTTGTCTGGTGCCAGAAATCTTGACCATCACTTTAATTCCTTATTTGGTCATGTTTTCTTCCATAATTACTCAAGAGTGAATCAGTCTTACCTGTGCATACCTGTATTATAAAGATATACCACCACATACCTGTATTATAAAGATATACCAGCACATACCTGTATTATAAAGTAGATATACCACCACATACCTGTATTATAGATATACCACCACATACCTGTATTATAAAGTAGATATACCACCACATACCTGTATTTTAAAGATATACCACCACATACCTGTATTATAAAGATATACCACCACATACCTGTATTATAAAGTAGATATACCACCACATACCTGTATTATAAAGTAGATATACCACCACACACCTGTATTATAAAGTAGATATACCACCACACACCTGTATTATAAAGATATACCACCACATACCTGTATTATAAAGTAGATATACCACCACACACCTGTATTATAAAGATATACCACCACATACCTGTATTATAAAGTAGATATACCACCACACACCTGTATTATAAAGTAGATATACCACCACATACCTGTATTATAAAGTAGATATACCACCACATACCTGTATTATAAAGTAGATATACCACCACACACCTGTATTATAAAGATATACCACCACATACCGGTATTATAAAGTAGATATACCACCACACACCTGTATTATAAAGATATACCACCACATACCTGTATTATAAAGATATACTACCACATACCTGTATTATAAAGTAGATATTCCACCACACACCTGTATTATAAAGATATACCACCACATACCTGTATTATAAAGTAGATATACCACCACATACCTGTATTATAAAGTAGATATACCACCACATACCGGTATTATAAAGTAGATACACCACCACATACCTGTATTATGAAGTAGACATACCACCACATACCTGCATTATAAAGTAGATATACCACCACATACCTGTATTATAGATATACCACCACATACCTGTATTATAAAGTAGATATACCACCACATACCTGTATTATATAGTAGATATACCACCACACACCTGTATTATGAAGTAGATACACCACGGCATACTTGTTCTAATTGTCATGTGCTGTTGTGACAAATTCACGTACAGACTGTCGTGCATGACTTGGAAATACTGTTTGGATATAGTGTCATCTGTGTCGTCTGTACATGTCTATTGAGACATTTCATCTGTACATGTCCATTGAGATGTGTCATCTGTACATGTCTATTGAGATGTGTCATCTGTACATGTCTATTTAGATGTGTCATCTGTACATGTCTATTTAGATGTGTCATCTGTACATGTCTATTGAGATGTGTCATCTGTACATGTCTATTGAGATGTGTCATCTGTACATGTCTATTTAGATGTGTCATCTGTATATGTCTATTGAGATGTGTCATCTGTATATGTCTATTGAGATGTGTCATCTGTACATGTCTATTTAGATGTGTCATCTGTACATGTCTATTTAGATGTGTCATCTGTATATGTCTATTGAGACGTTTCATCTGTACATGTCTATTGAGATATGTCATCTGTACATGTCTATTGAGATGTGTCATCTGTACATGTCTATTGAGATATGTCATCTGTACATGTCTATTGAGATGTGTCATCTGTACATGTCTATTGAGATATGTCATCTGTACATGTCTATTTAGACGTTTCATCTGTACATGTCTATTGAGATGTGTCACCTGTACATCCAGGGCTTTTTCTCACTGGTTTGGATGGGGCCTTTTTGTCTCATTTTAGGAAGAAAAATGGTTAATCGGGAAAGATTTTTTCAGGAGGAAGCTGCAAATTTTTGGGAATTTGGCTCAAGTATTAAATGATTTCAACTGGGAAATTGGGAATTGGGAATCAAATAGACCATACATGTATTGTAAGCAAAAGTCAAATCCTGTCGCTGGTCGGACAGCATGTGTCACATGCAGCATAGATCTGCACATATAATGAAATAAATACATTCTTTGATATTATAATGAAGAGCCGAGAAAATGAATAGGAAATTACATAAATAATTTATGAATTTGATGTATGTATATGATTTACTATGCTGTAGTAAATTCCACTTAAGGATAGATAAATGAAGGATATTCAGACTTAACAGTTAGATATATATATGATGTATGTGAAATATGCATGACGTGACATCTATCTATTTCCTATCACAGATTTGGGTTTGTGACGTATAGAGTTATAGATGTAGGTACATCGTGCAGCCATGTTAAAATATTCCTTATTTCCTATTTATACATATAATTATGTAGTTATATACCCATATATATCCTAGGATTCCATCACCGAAACATCCGCCTACCTTTACTGATAGGACGTTGGACTCCTCCGCCTCCTGTGTTGGTTTTACCACACTACCTTTTTATATACCCATGGTGAAGCAGTATTTTTCATTATGATTTATTTATCTAAAGTCAATTAACAAATTAGTTTGGGAAATACAATTGTGTAAACCTCAAGGCTAATGTTCAGATAAAATTCAGGGAACTGCAACTCCAAGGTTAGTTTTATGGTAAATAGACTAAAACATGGCATAATCTCTAGCCTGTAAACAGACTAAAACATGACATCTTTAGTGGGTTAACTGACTAAAACATGGCATAATCATAAGTGTGTAATTAGACATAGTAAAACATGGCATATAATCTTAGTCTGTAAACTGACTAAAACTGGGCATAAAAATAAATCTTTATTGTGTAAACATGTACAGACTAAAATATGGCATAATTTTCAGTGACTAAACAGACTAAAACATGGCATCGATAATCTGTAAAATTCAGCTATTGTTTAACTTCCTATTTTAATTGATGTATTCATTATGTTATTGTACAGTTACTTTAGATACCCATTTATGCTACAATGCAGTTACTGTTGCGGGTTTGAAGTATCATTAAAAAGTATTGAGATATCACGTTGGATCTTGTTGTGCTACCCCAATAAAAATTCTGGAGGTCTGACTGTTGCTTAGGCATTTTTGAATTAAAGTTATTCTTTAATTTGGAATTCCATATTGCTGTTGCATTTGTTAATTTGAATGCTTATGAGAGGCAAGGCTTTTAGCTACAAAGGCAAAATTTGTTCATTTCATGTCGGCTTTCTGATAAACATTAGAAAAAAATGGGTTCACATACATGAGAAAGAAGTAAAATTGATTTTCATACACATCTGTAAGAAGCTACTGGGATTTTCAGTCCGTAGTAAATCTTAGCTGAGTAGGCCATTAAACTGTTACGTGCTGTGTCGCCTGATCATTATACCTGTCTACAGGAACAATACAGTTTAAACAAGGTACCATACCACACCTTTAGACAGTTGAGGACAAATTTAAGTCCAAACCCACAATCAGATAAGATCTATGCCAAGCTCACTTATACTGAATAACACATTGCCAGTGATAGGGCACAGTTTATGGTCTGATAATTTGGAGATTTGAGCCAGCAGTAGTGTTGTACGGTTACCCAACGCGTCTGTAAACCCAGGTGAACTTGCTTGGGGTGACGCTTCTAAAAAAGAGAAAAGCCTGTGAAAATATTTTAGTTTGATATCTCAATCTCTTCAGATTGAATGTGTTACATTTGTCCAGACTCAAAAAAGTTGTTGGTTTTGCTTAGCGAAAATGTGCCCCATGTCTTAATGCACAAGATCAATAGAGTCATGTCAACACCTCCGTGTAATCTGTCTTGATCGGAGATAGACCGACAGGACAAGAAATACCTGTAACTCGTAATACATTAGGTGTTCTGTCAGCTAATTAACAGGCACCTACAGCCAGGTAAACACAACACCTGTACAATGTAGAACAATACACCAGATAACTTGTCTGTAGGATACGGAGTGATAGCTTCATTGGTTATTACTATAACATGTATCTATGTAATAAGTGTTTTAGGATCACATGCAGTCCAGTTCATACAATGTTTATTTCATTGATTATTAACAGTAAACACAAACTAGTAACTTTTTGACCTATAGCAAATACAGTTAGTGTATACGTAATTTTCAGAGAAAATAAACAATGTGATTGTGGTGTAATTTTCAAAGGAAAATAAACATTGTGATTGTTTTTGCTCCTCAAAATTTTCTGATAATCTATTAAATGGTGATCTATTTGTGGAAACATTGTTGTGAAATATCTTGGACTGTTGTTGACATATCACAGACTGTTGGTGACTTATATCCTGGACAAATTGTTGAATCTGTTGATTATATATATAAAATAGAAACAGAGTTTAGGTAATTGATGAATAAATCAAACATCTATCACTATCATACTGGAAGTTTATAGGTAATTCTTCATGGATAACTGCTATGTCACTACCAACCATGATTACTTAACAACATCGTCCTGTCTCACCTCCATATACAGTATCACATGTCTATTGTGTGTAACTATTCCACATACTGATAAACCTGGTTAGTGACCTCTAATTTGAGAAAGTGTTTTTTGTTGACAGTATTAAAATGTCTTCCAACTTTTGTTTCCAGAAATTCTGTAATGCTTTAATTGACAAAAGCTAGCACTTAAAACCTGCCTCATTTTGAAAACATTATGAAGTATGTTTGAATTCCGAGAGATGTCTGAACATAATTATTATAAGTAATGATCTGTTAGTTTTCCATAGTTCACACAGAAGATGAAAAGTGCTGGAATTAGGGGGTCAGTACTGGAAAAGTGCTGGAATTAGGGGGTCAGGGCTGAAAAATTGCTGGAATTAGGGGTCAGTGCTGAAAAATTGCTGGAATTAGGGGTCAGTGCTGAAAAATTGCTGGAATTAGGGGTCAGTGCTTGAAAAGTACTGGAATTCATTTCAGATTCCTTGAAAATGAGTAATTTATCACAAGAAATTTATAAAAAGATTTTTATCAAAGCATTATTCAATTTAATTTTTGATAAAAAAAAATTCTCCTTTTCATGTTGACAAAAATTACTGCAATTTCCTACAAGTTTGAACAAAAAATGCACCTGCAAAGTTGAGAAAAAGTGCTGGAATTATCGTATGAAAAATCTTAATGAACCATGGAGTGTACACATAAAGTGTAAGAATTAGTACATGTATACTTTCTGATGAAGTCATTTTAATGTACTGTTTTCCTTCATTTCAGGCAAGACTGGAAATCAAGGATCTTTTCACGGATCTTGCTGATGGAAAGATCTTAATGAAACTGTTGGAGATCATTTCGGGAGAGACAGTTGGTAAACCTAACAAGGGTTTAATGCGTGTACAGAAAGTGGAAAACTGTAGTCGATGTTTGAAATTCTTAGCTACAAAGGTAAGACATAAATGTGATCTCCTGTATTAACATCCCATGTCTTCTTCTAAAGGCTACATTTCACTTGTAGGGCGTCACTGAGTTTATTTACTGAGTAAATTACACAGAAAATCTTGATTTGTCTAAATTCTTTTCTGGTGGAATGTCTAACTCCCTTTTGGTGACTCTTTATTTAGGTAACAAAGCACACAGATATATGTTTGTGTGTATTATCCTTTTCACCCTGTATATATGCTAGTTACAGTAATTACCAAGAGTCTCTCTGGAAGTTTAAGACGCTGTTTATGTCTAGATCTAATGTCTCAATAATATCCTCCATCACTCTTTTACCTATAACTGCCTGATGTTGCATATGGGTAACTGTCGGTAAATTTGTCTCCTCTGTATATCTCACTATATCCAGAGTTATGGCCCTTGTGTTTGATTCCAGATTTTGGCCAGTAGTAAGCAACTATGGAGACCTTTCCATTTCCTGGTTTGAAAATGTCTGCACAAATGAGTTATGAAGATCATGTTGAATTTGACCAGTTCATGCTTTAGTGAATTATAGTGCTAGTTTTGTATTCTCCATATGTGGGTAATTTAAAATCTGTACATTTGAATATGATGTATTTATTTGACGGTATAAGCCCATTCGGGTAAACACAAAATGTCTTGACTCAAAGTTAGGGGATGGGCCTAGCTATTACAGGACAACGAAATTAAATTTTTGGCAATTCTACTGAACAGCAATAGATAAAAGATGGGAGTGGGCTTATAACCAGCCATGGACTTATTGTTTGAGGAGTCTAGTATGAATTACATTGATCACCACTGCTGTTCATAATTGTATAGTATTAAAATTGCATTGTTTAAACTGAAGTATCTCATTCGGTGACTTGTCTGCAGAGCATGTGCTTTTCTCCTTGTTGATATTCTGGTACAGAATCATTTTCACTCAGCATTTCCCAGGGCGGTTGATATTCCATTAAATATAGAAATCCTGAAACCAATTGACCTGATTGAGAATGCTGTTGTGTAAGGATGATTATAGGGATGGCAGGAAGGATTTCATATCTATGTTTAATTTAAATTAATCCTCCATGTTAATATCCATCCCACTGCTCAATGAAGCTATCATCCAGATTTTTTGTCATGCTGTCAGGAAGCCTTTTAGTAAAGAATACATCAAAACTGCTGATCTTGTTTGTTCACTGGACCAAGAAAACACTTTATGCCACATAAATATGTCCGTAAGGCATAGGTAATGTGTCCATGAATCTACAACAATATACCATTCAAAGATATATTATGTGTTAATGACTTACTTTGAAGGTATACTTATACTTCATCGCTGGACTTGCACTGGTTTTTTTTTTATGAATATAATAAAACTGGAATTCATTTTAAAAAAGGATAGTGATACTATTGAGGCGTGACATTCATTGTTGACAAACGGGTATGGAATATTCCACGACGGGTACACCCTAGTGGAGAGGTGTTCATTCATCCACACAAAAATAACTAAAATTTGTAAACCTGTGGGGCAATTTATTGGAAAAGCGTTGTTGCGGAAGAGATACAGTGTTTAGAATTGTGTTGTCTGGAATGTCGTACGATTTCTGTTGGTCCAGGTCTGTGTTATACTAGAACTACCATCCATGTTAGAATTGTGTTGTCTGGAATGTCGTACGATTTCTGTTGGTCCAAGTCTGTGTTTTACTAGAACTACCATCCATGTTATTATAAATCTAGTATGGAGGCTCCAAAAATACAGTGTTAATATAAATTTTAAATGGAATGTCTCCCTGAATACATAATGATGCAATTTCTTTTTTGATATGTCTGAGATCCCATATAGTGTTGGATGTTACGTTATTTATACGAGTTGTACTAACAATTAATATATTATAATAATGATATAAATTCTCTGCTTCTCAATTGTCCTGCTGCTGTAAATCTAATTCTTACATGCATTAGAATACATAATACACGAAAACCAGCAAACTTTTAATAATATGCCTCGATCAGGTCATCTGGAGGATGAATGTCATATTTATATTTATTTACAAAAAAAGTAAAGGGATTTTAATGGTTACTTTGCTTTTTGCCCCAAGTTAATATTGGCTGATTAGTTTTGTTTTCAGTAATTTAGTGTGAGGCTACCTCATGATGACTTGTGCTTGATTCTACCCCTACAGCACAGAAACTGGAGCTTACTGTCACATTATAAGTCCCCTACTGTTGAAACCTGGGGTACTATATAGGTCTCCTCTACGTCCATCTTGTATGTACAAATGTATGTACGTAACACCTAAGTTTGTTAATGCTCAAGTGGCCTCGTTGCTAGAGGGATTTTGATCAAACTTCACACAGTGATAAAGGGCCATAATATTTCCAACACTTTCAATTTCGAGTTTAAGGCATTTTGTGTCAAGGTCACTGTTACTATTTTTAGTCGGGTCAAATAGGGGACATGTATTACTTCAGCAACACCCAGTGTACTTATTGTTAAGTTAATATTTGCTTATTAGACAACTTTGGACTCTATTCTACCTATATGGTACAGAAACATACATTATGACATCATAAATAAGTAGCAAACATAACCAGGGGCGGACAAGTTCTTACCTACAAATAATCAGGTGTCATGAAATGATCAGTTTATGTCAGGTGTTTAACTGCTGTTGGTGGTATTGTCTACTGACAGGAGGAACTTTCCTTGGAGCATTTCTGATTTAGTATTCCCTTCCTACTTGATTATTACTGATGATTGGTAGGTGATGGTAATATACATTTTTGTTTCTCTGGGTCATAGGTCAAGTCAGGTGTTGTCATTGTTTATGTTGTATGATTGTTTTGTGACAGGTAACAGGATACAAGATTTACAAGATATTTACACACATGGTGATATTGTTAGTCACTTAATCATAACTGTCTCGGTAGCTCGGCTCTGATGTCCAAGTCCAGACATATTTTGTTTAAAGTTTGCTTTATCATTCTTATATATTGATTTGTATTCTAGTTTCTTTAAAGTCATTGTATGATTTTCAGATCGATCAGATAAATACCAGTGTTAAATCGCTGGTTTATGTACAGTATGATTTTAAGTTTTGTCAATAAAAGATTGTGCAACCTATAAAGATATTCTTAAGTTTCCATTATGTGTATTGAAACTATCAAATTTGAAGTTTAAGTTTGTTAACAAATGAAAGCAATTTTGATAGCGTTTTGTAGCCACAATCTCCATGGATTTATTTTCCATGAAGTAGAAATGAAGCATGTTAATTCAGGAAAATTCTAGTCTTTATATACAGATACATTACTATGTGTAACTATGATTTCACACCAGAATTTGGTGTAAATTGATACATCAATTGATGGATGTTTCATGTGTTCCAGGTCTACTTTGAGAATATCGGAGCAGAAGATATTGTAGATGGAAATCCTCGTCTCATCCTCGGTCTTATCTGGACTATAATTCTTCGCTTCCAGATCCAAGAGATTGAAATAGAAGTGGTAAGATTTTCATTCTCCACTGACAAGTTAAAGGAACATTACATGTTTGTCTTTCCTTTCAGACAATACATCCTTGGCATCCACACCACCCTGGAGACTTGTAACTTCTTCTGTTAATACCAAAATTCACAACATTTAAACTATTTTAATACTACGACAATGTACCAAATGTAGGTCGCTGCGACTCGAAATTCAGATTTATTAATTTGATATTTTGCAATTATAATGGATCCATTTCCATGGAAGAAACAGTAACGTTTGTCAGATCTTTTTCAAGTACTTCCAAAAGTTTTCTGTTGAATTTGATATACCTCAGATATAGTTACACTATATACACAAAGGCTTACTCATTTTGATTTGGTTATATTTAAGAGTTATGCTTCTTTTGTGAAATTCTCAGCCAACTCCGAAACATGAACATGTAATTTTAATTCAATTTAAAATTCTTTACCACACAAGGAATAGATTCTGATTCCTGTTCATAATACTTTTACATATATACATGTACCTTCTTAAGATTTCCATGGCAGTGATTTTGTATATCATGAGTTCGAGGCCTTGTCACCAGTCATGAAAATATCTTTCTTCATCATTTGCATTACTATTTATGTGTTATTTAATTTTCAGGATGAGGAATCGACTGAGAAAAGATCAGCTAAAGATGCTTTATTGTTGTGGTGTCAACGGAAAACTCAGGGGTAAGTTTGTGTTACTGTATTATATTATAAACTTGGAGGTAAGTTGTGTTACTGTACTATAAACTTGGGGGTAAGTTTGTGTTACTGTATTATAAACTTGGGGGTAAGTTTGTGTTACTGTACTATAAACTTGGGGGTAAGTTGTGTTACTGTATTATAAACTTGGGGGTAAGTTCGTGTTACTGTACTATAAACTTGGGGGTAAGTTGTGTTACTGTCCTATAAACTTGGGGGTAAGTTTGTGTTACTGTACTATAAACTTGGGGGTAAGTTTGTGTTACTGTACTATAAACTTGGGGGTAAGTTGTGTTTCTGTTCTATAAACTTGGGGGTAAGTTGTGTTACTGTATTATAAACTTGGGGGTAAGTTCGTGTTACTGTACTATAAACTTGGGGGTAAGTTTGTGTTACTGTACTGTAAACTTGGGGGTAAGTTTGTGTTACTGTACTATAAACTTGGGGGTAAGTTGTGTTACTGTACTATAAACTTGGGGGTAAGTTGTGTTACTGTACTGTAAACTTGGGGGTAAGTTTGTGTTACTGTACTATAAACTTGGGGGTAAGTTTGTATTACTGTACTATAAACTTGGGGATAAGTTTGTGTTACTGTACTATAAACTTGGGGGTAAGTTGTGTTACTGTACTGTAAACTTGGGGGTAAGTTTGTGTTACTGTACTATAAACTTGGAGGTAAGTTTGTGTTACTGTACTATAAACTTGGAGGTAAGTTTGTGTTACTGTACTATAAACTTGGGGGTAAGTTGTGTAACTGTACTGTAAACTTGGGGGTAAGTTTGTGTTACTGTACTATAAACTTGGGGGTAAGTTGTGTTACTGTACTATAAACTTGGGGGTAAGTTTGTGTTACTGTACTATAAACTTGGGGGTAAGTTGTGTTACTGTACTATAAACTTGGGGGTAAGTTTGTGTTACTGTACTGTAAACTTGGGGGTAAGTTGTGTTACTGTACTATAAACTTGGGGGTAAGTTTGTGTTACTGTACTATAAACTTGGGGGTAAGTTGTGTTACTGTACTGTAAACTTGGGGGTAAGTTTGTGTTACTGTACTGTAAACTTGGGGGTAAGTTTGTGTTACTGTACTATAAACTTGGGGGTAAGTTGTGTT
The DNA here is from genome assembly GCF_902652985.1 of Pecten maximus. Classification (NCBI taxonomy): domain Eukaryota; kingdom Metazoa; phylum Mollusca; class Bivalvia; order Pectinida; family Pectinidae; genus Pecten; species Pecten maximus. Next base: position 35,150,043 of record NC_047017.1, on the reverse strand, counting down.
ACTGTACTATAAACTTGGGGGTAAGTTTGTGTTACTGTAATATAAACTTGGGGGTAAGTTGTGTTACTGTACTATAAACTTGGGGGTAAGTTGTGTTACTGTATTATAAACTTGGGGGTAAGTTTGTGTTACTGTACTATAAACTCAGGGGTAAGTTTGTGTTACTGTACTATAAACTTGGGGGTAAGTTTGTGTTACTGTACTATAAACTTGGGGGTAAGTTTGTGTTACTGTACTGTAAACTTGGGGGTAAGTTTGTGTTACTATATTATAAACTTGGGGGTAAGTTGTGTTACTGTATTATAAACTTGGGGGTAAGTTGTGTTACTGTACTGTAAACTTGGGGGTAAGTTGTGTTACTGTACTATAAACTTGGGGGTAAGTTTGTGTTACTGTACTATAAACTTGGGGGTAAGTTTGTGTTACTGTACTATAAACTTGGGGGTAAGTTGTGTTACTGTACTATAAACTTGGGGGTAAGTTGTGTTACTGTACTATAAACTTGGGGGTAAGTTGTGTTACTGTACTGTAAACTTGGGGGTAAGTTTGTGTTACTGTACTATAAACTTGGAGGTAAGTTTGTGTTACTGTACTATAAACTTGGGGGTAAGTTTGTGTTACTGTATTATAAACTTGGGGGTAAGTTGTGTTACTGTACTATAAACTTGGGGGTAAGTTGTGTTACTGTATTATAAACTTGGGGGTAAGCTGAAGTTAAGAGAGAAATTTATATACCATTGAATAGAGATTTGCTTGCTTTTATGTAGAGAGGCGACTAGGTGGTATAATATTGTATATGGGAGCGACCTGAGGATTGAGGCATTCCTCACAGCAGTACGGCTATACAATTTACAAATTATTCATAAGCTGTGGTTTAGTTGGGTTTTCCGTTCATGTGCCAGGGTGATGGTATTGTCACTGAATGTTATGTGTCTATTAAAGGATTTCTACAGGAGTGAGCCCCATGTTTACCACTAAATTATTCAATTTATTGCGTAACTTTTCTGTTGTATTCTGCCAATTCAAGATCATGGCCGTGGATAAGTGCTTGGTGTTCTCTATGTACTTACAGACACAAAGTATAGATTTTACAGCCATCAACAGTCGTGTTTTGTATTATACTGATGTTTTAATAATAAATATGTTTTTAGGATTATATCAGTATGTGTAATTAAGATAGATATGTCCCTGAACCTCTATCTATTTTTGTGTACTGGTATTAACACAGTAAGTAATTTCTTAGAGAGAAAAAAGCTCGAAAATAAGTTCATTGAGAGAGAAAAGCTTGTTGACCATTATAAATCGTGTTTTGTTTACTTAAGAGTTACAACAAGGTAAAATTTGAATCTAATACTTTCTGAACTACTCCTATTGAAAGTAAAACCTACACGTGTTTGTTAGTTTTTCTCAGACAGTCATATGAAAACAGTTGTGTTTTAGTAATTGCTTACAGAAAAAAACTATATTCAAAAGATCAAAAAAGTATGTCAGACTACTGCAGCTTGTGAACGTCAAGACTGATCACCATCAAGTCAATTATTGGCAAGTCCAATAGCGACATTATCAACCCTTTATTGACATGGAAGGCAACAGATTGTTCAAGTATGGATTTCAGAATACAAAAAGGGCACGCAGTAATTTACTGTAAAAAGTGTTAGATTCCTGTTTCGTTGAGGCTACTTTAGCTTTTGTGAAACAGGTTTCCTGTGATTTTGTAGTTTTTAAATATTGAATATTATGTATTTTATGTGAGTGTGGGCAGTGAGTCACATCGTATGACGTAGCTGTCTACCGACTAAGGTCATTGCTACATTTGTAGAATTGATTTACCTGGCCGGGCCAGGGTGTTTTACAAAGTTATAAGGACACTGCAGTGTTTTTTTATATACATTTCTCATGAATAAATCATACCTGGCAGGAACTGTTTTATCAGTTGTTTTATTACCACAACTAAGAGGTAGGAACTTGGCAGAGATTCTGCTGGCTTTGCAATAAGATAATAAATGTTACCTCAACTCCAACATTTGAGGTGTTATGTGTTTTATCCACCACTGGTATTGTGATGGTAATATCCACAGAGATGGATACCGTCTACACTGCAATTGTCAAGAGGTTTAATGATTCGCTTAATTATAATATACAATGTTAATCTTCCTACAGGAAAGATCGTAAAAGCAGGTGACAATGATATTGCATTTAGCAGAGAACACATTAGCACTGTCCTCAAAGCACCTGTCCCTATCTGATTGTACTCAATATACCTTTGACACCATTCAAATTTGAGGAAACTTAAAAAATATCCAGTACACTTGTTCCCAAAGCACCTGCCTTACAATAAATGAACAATTGATGAGGAAGAAGATACTTTGTCCTCACATTCACACATCTCCAACCATACCCTAGTTCATGTTAGGACATATCTATTGTCATTTTATTGATTACTTGTTGTACTTACTGTAAGATAGAAAATCTAATTAACCATCATAATTCGTATGACTAAGAATTATTATTTAAGATCATCTTTCTTAAACAATATAAAATTAAAATGGTGAAAATTAGTACAAGCTCCAAGTGTAATCTGTATGGTGTAGTAAAGAATCTGTTGTATGTAGACTTATCTTTATTTCTGTAGTATTACCCTCTAGTTTTACTTTTGTTTCAGGTATCCTGGTGTCAACATTACAAACTTTTCAACCAGCTGGAGAAATGGCCTGGGATTCAATGCCCTTATCCATGCTCACAGGTAAGGGTATCTTAAATTCAGTGATATCAATTAACTCAACATGCAGAGACAAAGTCTATTACCTGAACGGAGGGATCACACTCAAAACCTGTGTCAAGGGGTCTTTCACTTTGTAAAGAGGTCACCCCTACTAGTATGTAAAGGTCATCCTCACACCAGTGTAGAAAGGTCACCCGTACTAGTATATAAAGGTCATCCTCACACCAGTGTAGAAAGGTCACCCCTACTAGTATATAAAGGTCATCCTCACACCTGTGTAGAGAAGTCACCCCTACTTGTGTTGTGTATAAAGGTCATCCTCACACCTGTGTAGAGAGGTCACCCCTACTAGTGTATAAAGGTCACCCTCACCCCTACTTGTGTATAAAGTTTATCCTCACATCTATGTAGAGAAGTCACCCCTACTTGTGTATAAAGGTCATCCTCACACCTGTGTAGAGAGGTCACCCCTACTTGTGTATAAAGGTCATCCTCACACCTGTGTTGAGAGGTCACCCCTACTTGTGTATAAAGGTCATCCTCACACCTGTGTAGAGAGGTCACCCCTACATGTGTATAAAGGTCATCCTCACACCTGTGTAGAGAGGTCAACCCTACTTGTGTATAAAGGTCATCCTCACACCTGTGTAGAGAGGTCACCCCTACTTGTGTATAAAGTTCATCCTCACACCTGTGTAGAGAGGTCACCCCTACTTGTGTATAAAGGTCATCCTCACACCTGTGTAGAGAGGTCACCCCTACTTGTGTATAAAGGTCATCCTCACACCTGTGTAGAGAGGCCAATCCTCCCTTTGATCTGAGGTTACCTTCATCTATGCAAAGTTATTACCCTCAAATTGTGTAGACAGGTCATTTTAATTTCTATATAATAGAGGTTACACATTACCTGTGTATTAAGGTTGCCCTCTCACCTGTGCAAAGATTTTATCACACAATTGTGTAGAGGATATACCTGAGTATTGAGGTCACCCTCCTTATATCAAGGCCACCCGCGGAGCAGAGTAGAAACAGTCTGGTCAAGCTGCACTTTGTAGAAAAGTCAATTGTGTTTGTAAACAGATCCCTCACACACTGGGCCTTGTGGAGAGGTCAATATCTCCTATGTGGAGAAATTCTTGATGCCCTCAGACATTTTAGAAGTGTAACCCATGCACTTGTGTTGATCTAGACAGTGGGTACCAGTCTATTAATTAAGAAAAAATATGATTATGAACAGTTAAATGTTAATATCTAATTGGTTTATTAAAATAGATTGAAGTGGTAATGTTTACCTGTAATCGAAAACCTTCAAAAGTTCTAGACAAAATATATCTTTAGTGGCTCTGATAATCTGTTGACGTGGTTGTTTTTGCAGACCCGACCTGATAGACTATGACAGACTGGCTCCAGATGAGCATATAGAAAACCTGAACAATGCTTTCACGTGTGCCAACAGCCAGCTTGGTATCCCACCTATCTTGGATGCTGAAGGTAAGGTTGATTGTTAAATGTAAGAGGAGATATTTTGGCTACAAGCAAGTTGTATATTATGATTTACATGTTGATTTTGTTGATGTACAAGCTATTGACATTTGTCTTCAAGTCAATGATATTTCATCAACTTGGGGAAAAAAGATTCAGTAAATTACGACCATCTCCTCACTTTTGTGACATCATTATTTAACTGTTGAGACAGTGTCAGGTTCTTATCAACATCACTGTGCCATATAAAAGATCACACTGTTAGTTTAAGTTTCAATGGAAATCAGCTTTTGTAGGAAACATGAATACATGTAAAAAAAAACACCTATAAACTTTGAACTGTTTTAATAGGATAAATGTACAAGTTCTTACAAAGGACAGAGCTTTGCAGCCAAGCATAGCTTTATATTGTGCTAGCATCCAATGTAGTGTTTGCCTGAAAAGTGTTGTCATTTATGATAAATATAAATGCCATAGCATTAGACAGATATCTGTGATATTAACTATATACCTGTTTATTTAGATGTGGATGTTAACCGACCTGATGAGAAGTCCATTATCACCTACGTGGCCTCCTACTACCATTACTTCGCCAAGATGAAGAGCGAGATGACCGGAGGAAAGAGGATTGCCAAGGTAATGGAGAATTTAAAATGGGATACATACATAATCCTAATGATGTTGTTATGAACTACGATAGAATACGGTAAACCTCCAGTTAGTTCGAACAAAATTAAATAAATATTGACGAACCTGTTCGAACTATTCGAGTCAATATCGGCGAAAATCTCGGCAGAGTAAAATCATTAGACACAAACACATCCATCGTAAATCTGATACGTAACATTTACAAGTAAGTAAAATGATAGTATTTCATTTAATTCAATGTTAATTGATCGTTAAACGTTCTTCATTTCACGATAACTATGATGGTTATTGCGCGAAGCCGCTCGGGCAATGCGTAGCTGCAGTAGGCCCCAAAACAGTACCGTACACGTTTCATTTGTGACACAAAAGTTAAACATTTGTACAGTATAATCTTTGCATGGTTATATTTTTTTTATCTGAATGAGAAACTATCACTGTATTATTATAATAAATGGTCTCTTAAATACATCAAAAGCAGTCTACATAACCTGTTGCGTTTACGAAAGCACTACTGTAACTTGTAAGAATAGGCGATATATGTTGGTAAAATTAGGTCAGAACATCAACATTTCTGCTTTTAAATATGCCCAGTCGTATTATCTACCAAACATAGTTGATACCTGCAAAATTATCCATCACTAATTGGGACACCTGTGGATTGTTTTGACTGGATATGAATGCTTTTCACGTCACTCAGCACGATCGGGCAACCGATCCTTTCAACTATACCGCAAGCGACACCTCGCGTAGCATGCTTACCTAGCGTGAGGTCGCAGGTTTTCAGGTAATACTTTGATTGGCAATACTTAAGAGATGTCTAGTCACAATTAAATAATCATAATGCTAAGTTATCACTAGTTATATGTGAAAATACACCGACAATTTCTTAGTTTGCCATACACAGCACAAATACAAATATTGCATGTTATTTATACATTGCCAGGGCCTACATTTGCAATCAGGTGTCTCGTGCGTGGTGTATTTAGCAATGTAACAAAAACTAAATTAACGCTAAAATATGTGGCATATATTAAATCACAGACGCATTCTAATGATCACGCATACAATCTAATAACCTAAACGTGCTTGTTGATCAAATTTAAATCTTTGCATTTTTTCTGGGTCGGTCATCGGGGACGGGTCGTCGCGAGCTTTCAATGGAGTTTGCCGGAAAAAATGTTACTTTACGTTCTTCATTTGACAAGTTCGAACTATCCGAAATGGTGTCTGTTATAATCAGCCAGAGTTCGAACTATTACTAGCTAAAAAATTACTATTTTTCTAGAAAAAAATGTGTGTTCGAACTATCCGCGTGTTCGAATTAATCGGAGGTTTACCGTAAGTCTTTCTTCAGGAGGGGAGGTGTCATAAAGGTTACATTTTCTAGAAGTAGTCTTGTAGTAATTTTCATTTGTTATCATTAAAGACAAGATACTTATTAATAAATTCCTTCAGAGTGTCCTGGCTTAAAATAAGTTTCTGTATTATATATCGTCTAAAGACCTCATTTTCATGTCTTCCTGATTTATCAAGCTTAAGTTGACTAAGTTATCTCCCTTTGTCTGTGATACAGATTGTGGGCCTGATGATGGATGTAGAGAGTATGGTGGACGACTATGAGACTCTCACGACACGCCTTCTTGAGTGGATTGTACGGAAAGTGGAGGAACTCAATGACCGCAACTTCCCCAACTCTGTTGAGGGTATTCAAAAGGAGCTTATCAAGTTCAAGGAATACCGAACTGTTGAGAAACCCCCAAAGTATGATATTTCTGAGGCTTGTATGACTGAGTTGGCTGGTTTTGTTCAGGTTGAATTTCTTTAAGTGCATCCATATTGAGATTCTAATGGCTGTTGAATGAATAATGTTATTATGAATAACATATTGAGATTCTAATGGCTGTTGAATGAATAATGTTATTATGAAAAACAATTGTTTCTGCAATAATTAAAGCAAATGATTTGTTACAGGATGAGAGAGAAGGGGAACATTGAAGCCCAGTACTTCAACATACAGGCCAAACTGAAGGCTAATGGTCAGATTTTGTACACGCCCCCCGAGGGACAATTCATTCATGATATAGAGACTGCCTGGATCTGTCTAGATAAGTCTGAACATGTCCGGGAAGTCGCACTCCGGGATGAAATGATCAGGTACAGAGACAGGTTATGAGGACCATCGTTACACACCTGTTAATGATGGGACATAAAACTGTATATTTTATAAAAAAAATTGTATAGTAAGGGCAAATAATTGCAATTGCGTATTTGGTTAGAAATTACAATTTGTATGTTAAACAATATACAGACATGATGGCAGCCTTTTAAAATGTGTATTACCATTATAGCAATTTAAAACTCGGCACATTAAAATGTGTATCACCATAGCAATTTAAAACTCGGCACATTCAAATGTGTGTCACCATAGCAATTCAAAACTCTCCACATTCCAATGGTTGAAAGATAAAAAAATTCATTTATGAAATATCTACATGAAAGCAAAGGGTAAAATGTTAAGATAAATCAAAGGGCTGTGTTAAAGAAGCTAATTAATGAGGAATAAATCCATAGATTTATAAGTTTAGTAAGGTAATTTCTGTTTTGTTTTTAGACAAGAGCGGCTTGAACAACTTGCCCAACGATTCAGAAGAAAGGTATGTATTTTAAAATATCTCATTTCACTCTCAATAAATAGATATTACATATTAGAACCTTTCTGATTTCACAGACACAAATGATCTGAGTTTATTTGTTAAGTATATATCTGAATTTTTCTCTGTAGGGTGAGATTCGCGAATCCTGGCTGGAAGACATGGGGCAGATTTTGGATGAGAAGATTGTATGTGATGATGTGGCCACCGTGGAAGCTGCTGTGAAGAAACATGAAGCCATCAGTGCTGAAATTTTAGCAAGGGTTGGTAATTTTTATGTACAAATCTACTCTTTTACCTTCAAAACGAAATAGTTTTTGGCTGCCTGATTAAGAAAATTAAAGAAATAAGAATACCTACTAAACTACACTTCATTATCAACTAACATGCTTGTTGATAACATTTCAGCATTTTGAATTATTTTTTTGGCATTGTTTTACTGCAAGACAGTAAGAAATTGATAGATTATTAAATTTTAAAGCCACAGTTTTTATCAAAATTTGTATTTTTCTCAATGACATTTAGATCGGTAAATAGACAAAATTATTTATAATGACAATCATTATAAAGGATATCAGAAAAAATGAAGTTGTTGTTCTTGTGTTATCAGAAAGACAGATTCAAGGCACTGAGAGGACTAGCTGACGAACTTGTACAGGGAAATTATCATGCAAAGGGAGCAGTCCAAAAAACGTGAGTCTTATTAGATATCTAAATACACACTTCATCACAATACTTAAGTGGTTATTATGTACAGAACAAGCTGAATGTATTTTAAAACTACATGTATAGCAAAACATGCTGAACATATTTTGCGGATCTATAGTAAAATAACCCTGTATGTAATAATCTGTTGGGGTCTGTTGTAGAGATGAAAGGATTGCTAAAAAATGGCAGGACCTCCTCGACAAATTGGAGAAAAGGAAGCTGACACTGTCAGGATTTAACAACCTGATGAACATGTTCCGGGAAATAGAGAGTATCCAGGAGGAGCTCAAGGAAGTGGAGGTAATCACATCGGGACATATCGTACATCAAAACGTTTTATCTCAGTAACATAATTTATCTGTTAAAATGCATTATTTTGTATTATGTTAACTGCATTCCATTATTGGTATGATATGAGTTACATAGGGAACTAGTAACCTGCTTTCTAGTACTGTCATCAGAGGAAATACCCACAATAGTACCGTTCTGTGCTCAATATAATCTTGATATTTATACTAAATTCCACCACTATGGGTAGAAATTGGACTGAAATCCCCTTAAAACATACAGTGTCACATCCCATCAAGGGGTTATTTCCAATACCAGTATGACAGGTGATCCTTTAGGTCTAAAAACAAGACTTGATGTATGATGTTGTGTTACAGAACAAGGTGAAGATAGATGAGTATGGCAAGCACCTGCAGGCTGTGGAGGAATACCTACAGCAACACAGTCTGGCCGAGACACAGCTCAACTCTCTAGGCAAACGCATGCGCAATCTAAACAGGCGCTCAAAGAGCTCAACCGATGCCTCCCATCCAGAGGGCACCGTCCTAGAACAGAGGCTTAATGATGTCAACAAGGCCTACGATAGGTTCATACCTTACCACTATATTATATACATTTATACATTAAATACAGCTAGACATTAAATATATCTATACCAGCTATACATTAAATAGAGGTTACACAACGAGTGGTTGTTGGATATGGAATTTATTTCACATGAGTAAGTTATTTTTTAAAAGTTACAAAAGACACGAGCTTTAGCGAGTGTTTTTTGCAACTTTTAAAAAATAACTTACGAGTGTGAAATAAATTCCATATCCAACAATTTCGAGTCGTGTGACCTGTTTCTACCACAATAATATCGGCTTGAATCAAAGGGAAACGTGGCCAAGTATAATTTCGCGTATGCAAATAAAGTGTACCGGTGACGTCCGGGACCCGGTGATGTGACGTCATTAGATTATTGATGACGTCAATAACAATTGCAGCTTGGGTCAAAGTTCACCGTGTTAGCCAATCGAAATGCGTACAGAGTTTATACCACGTGTGGTATAAACAGATTGTTAATCAACAGCTGTAATGATTAACTGATGGTCTGAGAGTTGAATAACACAGGGTATTGTGGTAGAAATACAGCTATACATCTATATAGCAAACATCAGAAACTCAATGTTATAGTACTATCCTACCTATCAGTTCAAAAAAGTTCATTTATGTTGATAACATTTTTATTGCGATCTTGTTCGCTCAAAATCGTAATCAAGGTATTTGATAACAAGTATTATAAATCAGAAACAAGTCGTATTTTGTCCTACGTACCACTGTCATACGGAGGTGTAAACTGATTTTTCTAAAGAGGTCCCGTTTATATATGATTTTACTACTTAAGATCACACCATGGTTACAGTATGGAACATTTCCCCTCTTTTGTGGACAATAGTTTGATGATTTCTTTAGATGTGTTAATGTTGACTTGATAACTACTTTTACTTACTTCAGGGTGAACGATATGAGTAATGTACGCCACAAAGGTCTGGATGTGGCTAAGAAGTATTACCAGTTTCTACAGGATGCCGAGGAAGAAGAGAGATGGGTCTTAGAGAAAGTAGATGTCTGTCGGTCTTCAAATATCGGCAAAAATCTCAACGCTGCTCTTGTACTGCTTAAAAAGCATGAGGTAAGTGTATATCAGAGAGTATGGCAGAATACAATTTTAAATAAAATTTACTGTCATATTAACACGTCTATTTTAAATATTTAATTTTTAGTTACTTTTTTAATTATCATATGTTAAGTGAAGAAATCTGTTTTATTGTATTCTTACTCAGTCATAGACATACATCACCATGCAGATAATTTTATTTTTGTCAGGCCCTGGAGGCGGAAATGCATGGACGATGGCCGCGCTGTGAACAGATGTGTGCAGTGGGTCAAGATCTGGTCAACAGTGGGCACAAGGCACGCACAGAAATTGGCTCCAAGATCAACAGCCTGATGGACAAATGGAAACAACTCAAGGAGTTGGCTGCTCTGAGGAAAACCAAGATAGAAGATGGCATCGAGGCTCATCAGGTACTGGCAGTGTGTGACTTATATCAAAATACAGCTGTCTGACCATTCATTGGAAGGCAAAGATCGTTGAGACTGAAGAGTATACTCCAAAATATGTGGCATCGGATAATCAACATTGATATAAAAGCATTCAAATTTTTAATGATAATGTTTTATGCTGTAATAAGGAAATGAATGATGTTTGGGAGACATAATCTAGAAATCAGAGAGCTAATTGTGGGTATCAATTTAGAAATTATAACAATTGGTTGCAGATCAACAACAGTACTTAAAGATCGAAATCTACAACCTTTTTGATTTATAATCATTTATGGTATTTGTCACCTCCAAAAATATTGTTTGACTTTCCCCTTGCAGTACTATGCCGATGCTAATGAGGCCGAGTCCTGGATGAGGGAGAAGATGCCCATTGTCACCAGTGATGATTACGGTCGAGATGAGGCTAACTCGCAGGTAATTTGAATAATTATATTTCCTCCTTAGAAACATAAAATTGGTAATGGCACATAAAAGTCTTGCCACCGTTTCTGTGACTGTTACCTATATTTATCAAAGCCAGTTGACACCCATTAAACAAAGGCGTTTGGTAAACACTCATTAAAAAGACATTGGGTAAAAACCCATTAAACAACAAAGATATTGGGTATAAACTCATTAAACAACAAAGATATTGGGTAAAAACCCATTAAACAACAAAGATATTGGGTAAAAACCCATTAAACAACAAAAGATATTGGGTAAAAACCCATTAAACAACAAAGATATTGGGTAAAAACCCATTAAACAACAAAGATATTGGGTAAAAACCCATTAGACAACAAAGACATTGGGTAAAAACCCATTAGACAACAAAGACATTTGGTAAACATCAATTTAACAACAAAGGCATCAGATATTGTTTAACACCCATTAAATAATAGACATGGGGTAGACACCCATTAAACAACAAAAACATTGTTTGATTAAACAATATATTTTATTCTTGAAAGATAAATTGATGAAAGAAAAGTTCTTCAACTTAATAATGGCATCAGTTAAACACCTATGAAACAAGTTAAAACATCTATTCACACACACAAATGTATTTGTGTAATGATAAAGGTTAAACAACCCAGTTAACAACAAAGGCATTAAAAACTCTTAATTAATGATAAAGTATTGGTAAAATGATGACGTTGAGACATGAGTTACACAAGCCAGTAAAAACTCACAATAGTTGATACAGTATTGGTTTAACAATAATTAAATGCTAATCCATAAAGATTGATAAAAATTGTGCACAATTCATTAATTGACAAGGCATTTGTAACAAGGCATTAAAAACCTACAAAATAATTAATACAGCATTGGTGAAATAATAATTTAATGCTAAGCCTTAAAGATTGATAAAGATTGTGAGCAATTCATTAAATGAGAAGGCATTGGTATAACATTTAACAATAAGTTATTAGTTAAATCTGCTGGTTAATGAATGGTTCCTGTGATTAAATCCTCCCTGTGAAGCTTGACAACCTCAAGTCACATCAAAACAGTTATCATAACCTCAGCCTTAAATCTGACAATTGTCAAGTATTTTCTTTGTTATTGATTCAAAATCTGGTAGGTGTATAATACATCTGCACCAAGCCGGATTATACGGAATTCTGTTTGTCTAGTGGTAGGAAATCGGTAATTGTCAACAAAATTGACGAGTGTCTTAAAGAAGTTCTCACCACCTGTACATTGTTACTTTTTGTACTTTCATCTTCTGTCATAAATGGGATTAGTAGTCTTTTTGTCAGAGAGATTAAATTCAAAATTTTCTCCTCTGTTTTTCAGGCCCTCTTATCTCGGCATAACCGATTGGAAGAGGAAATTCGAGGATTCAAATCTGAAATTATGCGTCTTGATGAACTAGCACAATTGATGACAAAAGCTGCTAGTGAGCACAATGTAAGTATGGACACAAGATTTGTTTCACCAAATCTGATAACAGCAATTAAAAAATCATTGTCTTTGGTTATATTGTAGAAATAATGAAGATGTTACAAAACACCATTTGTCATTTTAGATGCGTATCCTGCTTAAATATCTTGCTATCACACTTGCAGACTCAACAATTAAAATAGGCAATGTGATCCTAATGCATAACTAAATACATTTTACTCTTCCTTGCAGATTTCGCCAGAAAAGTTTATGCCACAGGAGAACGGACAGAATTCAGATGAAGAGGAACTTGTAGAGGAGCTTGTCGATGTTCCTCATGAAATAGAGGTTGAAGAGGTTGTGGAAAGGGAGGTCATCCAAGATGTTGTAGAAACACGAAAAATTCCTCAGGTCAAAGCCATGTATGCTTACAAAGGACAGGGAATGAAAGTGGACAAAGGGGAGGTAAGTCTTGTTTAACTTGTGACAATATTGTACCATGTGAACTGCATGAAATAATACTTGTATACAAATGTAACGGTAGACTAAATGTATGTGACTGTGAAAACCAAACAGTTTATAGAAAACGTCAGTACTATAGACCTTATTATCAACCTCATATAGAGCAAGTATTTTAAATTGATATAAAGTGGTAGGTTTTGTTTTGTTTTTTTCTAAAAATAATTTGGTGTTTCCCCACAGTGCTGCTTACCTCTCAAGATGAAAAATCAGGTCATGATCCTTGAAAACATGGGTGAAACTGTCAAAACAAGGGACATGTGCATGATGAGATTTTTTCATATCATTACATTGACTTTTTTAACTCGAATTTGGAATCACATTAAACATTTTTTGAATCTGTTATGGTTTACTTGTATTGTAATAAACATAGCTAGCATTCTATGTTACAACTTACTAGATGATTACACCTTATTTGATGATTACATCTTACTTAATCATTATATCTTACATGATCATTACATCTTACTTGATGATTACATCTTATATTATGATTACATCTTACTTGATGATTACATCTTACTTAATAATTACATCTTTCTTGATGATTACATCTTACTTAATGATTACATCTTACTTAATGATTGCATCTTACTTGATGATTACATCTTACTTGATGATTACATCTTACTTAATGATTACATCTTACATGATGATCACATCTTACTTGATGATTACATCTTACATGATGATTACATCTTACATGATCATTACCTCTTACTTGATTATTACGTCTTACTTAATGATTGCATCTTACTTGATGATTACATCTTACTTGATGATTACATCTTACTTGATGATTACATCTTACTTAATGATTGCATCTTACTTAATGATTACATCTTACTTGATGATTACATCTTACTTAATGATTACATCTTACTTAATGATTACATCTTACATGATGATCACATCTTACTTGATGATTACATCTTACATGATGATTACATCTTACATGATCATTACCTCTTACTTGATTATTACGTCTTAAATCATTACATTTTACTTAATCATTACATCTTCCATGATGATTACATCTTACTTGATCATTACATCTTACTTGATTATTACGTCTTAAATCATTACATCTTACATGATCATTACATCTTACTTGATTATTACGTCTTAAATCATTACATTTTACTTAATCATTACATCTTCCATGATGATTACATCTTACTTGATCATTACATCTTACTTATCAAGGTCATATTTTAGCTTCTCTGTCCAATGATCAAGTTGGTGTTATAAAATATGCCAAATTTTCTTTTATACATTGATTTATGTATTATTGAAACAATTTCTTCTCAATAACCAAGATGGTCAGAATCATGGTGTTTGTACAATAGCATGCTGGAATGAAGAGCTAAGTAAGAATTGATGCCCTTGGCTGATGTTTAAGTTTACAGGATCTAAGGAGTTAAGATGTTTATGTGGCGTCAAGAGACATATAGAGTCGTAAAGGGCTTTACAGTTTGGTATAAGATGAAGATTAACTTTAAAGTAAAATTCAATAAAGATTATAAAGAGTTATAAAAAAGCGTAATTAAATTCTTAACAAATACACACAAAAAAGGTTAATATATAATCTGTAACATGAATGATAGCAAGCCTACTGTGAAATTGAACTGCTTGGATAATCACAGTAGCAATACAGGCCCATTGTACCTCTGGCTCTTTTAAAATGTTGAGACTTAAGTATTGAAAACTGTTTCCATGCTGAAATAGTTCTTGACATCATCATGGGCTTTGATTAGAAGACCTATATATACTCTAGACATACTTTTTTTAGTAGGTTGGGAAGGACAGTGGCCATAGGCACATGCAAATTCATCATGGCCCTTAGAAATAATTGTTCATAATTTAATCTTAAATTAAGATTTTCTGCTGCTCTAAAACAATGGTTATACAAAAATATGTATGTTAACAGTATAATTGACTGAACAGCATATATATAGATACTTTTTACCTGTACACTTTATTATATGTTACTTTACTGCATTAGAAACTAGTGTCATTTTGAGTTGTGACTTTTAAAGTTGGGTGCAGGATCTTCTTAAGAATAAGTTTGTATGAAGATTTGAAATCCTTACGAAGCAGTCCATACACTAAAGGGTTCACAGCACTAGAGCAATATCCGACAAGACTAGCAAGGGTATTGATACGTCCTGGTACAAAACTGGTATCCGTGACGATGACCTTGATAAGTTTGGTGACACTGAACGGGGTCATACACACAAAGTAAGCCATGACAACCACTAGCAGGCTGTTGACAACTTTACTACTCTGGCTGTAGTTAGATTTCCTTGAGGCTAATCTCTCATTGAAAGGCTGTATCAACCTTGAAGCCCTTCTCACCTCTCGGACCACAAGGAAATAGTTGACCACCAGGGCTAGTCCTGGTAGGAAGAAGCAGAGTAAGAACGCAGTGACAACATAGTATACAGCCTGTTTTTTCTCCTGTTGCCATTGTATGGCGCACACAGCCTCCCAATAGTCATATTGTATCCACTGTAGTATTACTGGTACCACAGAAAATACCACTCCTTGAATCCACGAGTATGCTATGGCCATGCACACCTTGTTCCTGCTAATCCACATGGGATATTTCATTGGGTGGAGGACTGCCTGGTAACGGTCAAAACTGATGAAACACAGGGTGAGCATGGAGGTAATGATCAGGCAGTAGTTTATAGCACACACAATAGAGCACATGGCATCTCCGAAGACCCAGTGGTCAGCTACCATGGAACAGAACGAACTGACCATAACAGTTAGGCCATTGATCAAGTCTGTCACTGCGAGGTTTACAATAAGAAAACTAGCCTGTGCCTCCCGTAAGTTTCTGTTGACAACAACAGCGATTATAACAGCTATATTTCCAAACACTGATGCTATAATTAATGTTAAGAGACATATCGCAGAAAACACAATTTCTACAGTGGTGCGGAGGTCCACCATTTCATCTACGGCCTTGTAAGCTTCAGTAATATTTACCTCGGCCATGGTGAACGCGTCTTTCCAACTGTCGACACACCTGTCTAGAGCACGACCATGGTGAACTGACCAGGTCCCAGCGTCCCTCCCAGTGTCCCTCCAACTGTCAACACACCTGTCTAGCGCATGACCATGGTGAACTGACCAGGTCCCAGTGTCCCTCCAACAGTCGACATTCCTATCTAGAGCACGACCATACTGAACTGATTAGGTCTCAGTATCTCTTCAGCTGTCAACACTTTTGTCTAGAGCTCATCAAAAATCCATCCTGGCAACTAATGCCTTTTCAAATAATTAAAAAAATCCAGGGCTTAAGTGTTGATGGATATACTATCTGTGAACAAATCTGATCTTTGGGAATGCAGTGAACTTAATTACCATTATGCTCTTCTGAGGAAAAGAAGCATATTAGGCTCTAATGATCTTTTCACATTGAAATATGAAATTGTTGATCAAACTGTATGTGATGTTTGAATTAAGTCCTTGTGAATTGGAGGATTAGTCGCTCCCTGTTATTATTGACAAAGATGCTATCAATCAAATGAAGCATACTGTCGTCCATTCTGCACCAGCGATTCTTTTCTGTGGAGACAAATCACGAAATGTCATCTAATCTTCAGTCTTCATCCTGTGCATGCAAATCTGTAGACAAACGGAATTAATATTGATAAAGAATTAAAAGGAAAAAAATCATTCAATCTGTTATTTTCTATATGATTGTGTCAATGATCAATAAAATGATATAACAGCATAAATGTGGATAGATCTGCATCAGTTTATCATGTGGTTCAAAATGCCTTCATCATGCGGCACATGTTGGGGAATGAAATAGAACTAAACTGAGCGAAGTATAGTACTCTCATTTATCATTTGATAAGTTTTGCTAATCATAACCCCAAACAACAATTACAAATTCAATCATAACTGCTGATTCTCATTAGTGATTAGATGTTCTGTTAAAAGGAAAGTTATCCTCTCTGAAAATCTTTTTGTAGTACTCGGAAAAAAATTATTTCAAACTCTGAGTATCTAATTACAATTTGCTTAAAAACACTGACACGAAAAGGCTGAATTAGCTGTAGGGTGCAGTTCTGTAATCATTTCCATGACTAAAACCTTATTTAAAGGGGACCTCCTCCTTTAGTACAATCTATTGGCCTAGTCTATCTACCACAATGTGATGGGGGATCTTATACCCTTTGAGAGTTTTGTGATTTTATACCTTGAGTACTCAACGAACTCTCTGAATGTTCAGCATGTAATTAATTGTATTTGCGACTTCTAGTCTACCCATATACACAGTCATCACGTTCACTATCGGTAATAATCTTTGTAGTCGTCAGTCAGTGTCATGTTGTTTGTTGTGAGGACTTCATGAAGATGTAAATTTTAATTAAATACTATTGATAGTATAGATATCTTAGGAAATATGTTATCATGTAATAGAGATTTTTATTTGGCATACAAGTAAACAATGATTATAGTCATAATACGTAACATTTAAAACAATAGTTTACAGGGTCTAACCATAATAAACATTCAGGTAAAAAATGATTATCGTCATAATACAGAACATTTAAAACAATAGATTATAGGGTTTTACCATAATCAACATTCAGGTAGAAAAAAATGATTATAGTCATAATACGGAACATTTAAAACAATAGATTACAGGGTCTAACCATAATAAACATTCAGGTAAAAAATGATTATAGTCATAATACAGAACATTTAAAACAATAGATTACAGGGTCTAACCATAATAAACATTCAGGTAAAAAATGATTATAGTCATAATACAGAACATTTAAAACAATAGATTACAGGGTCTAACCATAATAAACATTCAGGTAAAAAAATGATTATAGTCCTAATACAGAACATTTGAAACAATAGATTATAGGGTTTTACCATAATCAACATTCAGGTAAAAAAATGATTATAGTCATAATACGGAACATTTAAAACAATAGATTATAGGGTTTTACCATAATCAAAACATGTAAAATGATAGATAAAATATGCTTTAGTCTAGAAAAAAAAATAAGCCCCAATTCCACAGCACCATAGAAAACTGAATATATATATATATATATTTCACCTATAAGTCCTGATAGTCAGTCTTCATAATATAAAAAAAAGTTCAAATTAAACTATAATTTCACAAATTGTGAACAAAAAAATATGATACCTAAGGATAAAATTGTGAGTGACATTTACCTTTTTGCACTAACGACTAGATTTTGTCAACAAAATCATCACAAGTGAGCTGTGACCACTTGGTCTGTTTGTAACTGATAGTTCATTTCATTTCATTTCATCAAAGAGACTATGAAGTGTTTTGTTATATCAGCTTGGATACTTACCCGAGTGTCATAAGGCCAGCTTGGTTCCGATGATTTTTTAATTACCAGTGTTCGTAATATGGTAAGCATGCCATAGTCCAATGGAATAATGCTTAGGTATTTGTTTTCTCGTATTGATATTAATTCAGATTCAGTTGAGTAAAAAACTACATAAGATCTGATGACCAACTACAGCACTATTTTCTGGATCATTGTATCATTTCCATTATTGGATTCAAATAGCATCAGAAAAATCAGATCACTCTCATATGCAATACACATCCATGCTCACCATCCATACTCGCCACCCATACTAGCTTATAACTCAAAATTCTTGCTCCTTTGTGTCGACTAGCTCACACACACACCCACTGTCATGCGAGATTAGCATTATTGGGCAGTTCAGATAATGGATTTATTTACGTTTTGACGATGCTGACGACAATAACATGGCAGTGTTAAGCAGTACTAATGAATGTCCAATGTAATTAGCATGCTCGCAAGCTAAATATGAATGATCTAAGCCTTTGATATCATCGGATAAAATGGTATTGTTATCAAAGATCACACAATTTTTTTTGTTATGATAGGTATAATAGTTAGTGTCGTAAACACTGGTTGTGATACAGGCCTTTAATTATGAATAGATCATGAAAGGTCATTACTCTTTTCCTCACTCTAGGGTTGATAAGACAAATTAATGCTAATTGGCAAAGTAGCCGATGCCCTATAGAACTTTCTTCCTCATATTCACCCAGGTTAATATTTTATGCATGAAATTCTCATCTGGATAAATGTTTTATGCATAAAATACCTGGTACTCATTCCCCCTATGAAATATCCCCTCCCCCTTTTATGAAATATCCCCTCCCCATATGAAATATCCCCTCCCCCTTTTACCAAAAATACAGATTAACAGAATGATACAGATGTAGAACTGTAATTTGGCATGTACCATGTAGTACATTGTATTATGATAATATGCAGATCAAGAACTATTTGAATATAATCAATTTATTTTTCAAGAGTTACTTTAATTTAAATTAAATAATTTTGATGAAAATTCTTCACAAAAAGAATAGAACCGAAATTGGAGAGCCTTGACTATCGCCAATGGTAATCTAAAAAAAAGTTACTTTGCCTCCAATGAAATAAACCAAGTCAGCTGGTAATTTACTTAGGCAGCCATCTTGGTAAACTAATTACCTGACATTTTCTAAAAAGTCCTGAGTACACCTGGTAACAAAGCCAATGATACTAATGTGTTCAAAACTTCTTTTTGGTTACAGGGACAAATTCAAAACTTCTCGTTGGTTACGGGGACATTCGTATCTCTTACACATCTATGTATTTCTTATATAGTGCTGAAACACCTATTTTCCGATTAACATTTCCTTAGCTGTATTACAGTGCCTATTAACATTTTCTTAGCTGTATTACACAATGATTGTAGCAACTGTTTAACTCTGTAAAATCCAGTGTTTGTAAGTCACAGTGTTTGGTATGTTGTAGATCATAAATCCAGTGTTTGTAAGTCACAGTGATTGGTATGTTGTAGATCATAAATCCAGTGTTTGTTAATCACAGTGATTGGTATGTTGTAGATCATAAAGCCAGTGTTTGTAAGTCACAGTGTTTGGTATGTTGTAGATCATGATAGTGGTCCAGAGAACCAATGCAGACTGGTGGCAGATCAGGAAATCAGATGGAACGGAAGGCTTTGTTCCGGCCAACTATGTTGCTGACATTGAACCAAAGGTCACACAGAAAATTGTCAAGAGGCCTACAAAGGTTCCAGAGAAGGTCAAGGTTAAAAAGACAGTTATGAAGAAAGAACTAGTGAAAAAGAAGAAAGAAAAAGAAAAGTCTTCCAAGCTGAGAAGGGCTCCTTCTGGTATATATATTTCTCTAATTCTCTCATAATTCAATGTGTTACATTTCTGGTCTGTCTATCTAAAATGTTTACATTTCCTTTGATGGATAAAAACCATTTTAGATACAATACAATATTACAGTTAGGTTTGTTTTAGTGACACCAAATTGCTAATCAAGAACATTTCTCTTTCTTATTTAATTTATTATTTTCTCTTTATTCATATAAAGCTAGCTTAATGCTCAGACCGTATTACCTTACCATAATGGTTTTTACTCAGAGTAAACTTTATTATACAACCATTGTGAAACAAGATATACTTAACATAAAAATCACTCTTGTTGGCCCAGATGGAAGTATGCAAGGGTCTTACTTTGGGAGTATCCATAGAAAACACATGTGGTCGGGCAGGTGACCCAATACCTTTTCCATGTCCAATCGGGGAATTGAACCTCGACTGCTTAGGTGGAAGGCAAGTGTTACCACTGTGCCACACGACCACCTAAGTTGTTTTTATTTGTACCTGTTATTTAGACATTTCCTATTCCATTACAGTGAGATCTAAGGCCAACCTTCATTTTGACAAAGACAACGTTGACAAGAGGCAGCGACAAGTGAACGTCACCTACAATAAACTTGTTAGGCTAGCTCAGGTAAAATATCCACCTGTATAATATAACAAAACTATAATACAGCCTGTATCATACATTGTCATACAAGCTCAGGTAAAATATCCACCTGTATAATATAACAAAACTATAATACAGCCTGTATCATACATTGTCATACAAGCTTAGGTATAATATCCACCTGTATATTATTACAACACTATAATACAGCCTGTATCATACATTGTTAGACAAGCTCAGGTATAATATCCACCTGTATATTATTACAACACTATAATACAGCCTGTATCATACATTGTCATACAAGCTTAGGTATAATATCCATCTGTATATTACAACACTATTATACAGCCTGTATCATACATTGTTAGACAAGCTCAGGTAAAATTTCCACCTGTATAATATAACACTATTATACAGCCTGTATCATACATTGTTAGACTAGTTGAGGTAAACTTTCACCTGTATATAAAACCCTGTGTAATTTACCTACAGGCACGAAGGATTGCGTTGGATGATGCCGTAGCCCTGTTCAAGTTTTACCTGAAGTGTGATGAGTTGGAAGCATGGATGATGGAAAAGGTGGGTATTCTGTTATAGACAGGCTTTCTGATACTTATGGTTTACCTGATGGAGATTGAATCATATAAACATCCACACTGACAAACTCTTACAAAAATGACTAAAGGATATGATGTAGATATCTCTATTGACAGTTGATAGATATCTCCATCAACAACATGTGTCACTATGACAACAGACATGGATATCACCATCAACAGTTGTACATGTGTCACCATGACAACAGACATGGATATCACCGTCAACAGTTGTACGTGTGATACCATGACAACAGACATAGATATCTCCAATGACAGTTGTACATGTGTTACTATGACAACAGACATAGATATCTCCATCAACAGTTGTACATGTGTTACTATGACAACATACATGGATACCTTCAATGACAGTTGCACATGTGTCACTATGACAACAGACATGGATATCACCATCAACAGTTGTATATGTGTCACCATGACAACAGACATGGATATCACCATCAACAGTTGCACATGTGTCACTATGACAACAGACATGGATACCTCCATCGACAGTTGTACATGTCACCATGACAACAGACCTAGATATCACCATCAACAGTAGCACATGTGTCACCATGACAACAGACATAGATATCACCATTACACAGTAGCACATGACATTGTGATACTATGGAGTGATTAAAGTTGAGCTCTTACATTTGTATGCTCCTGTGTACATTATGATTTTACTAATTACAGGAACAAGTGTTGACCAGCAAGGAAAGTCTAGCAGACAACATGGAGGCTGTTAGAAAGAAGTTTGAGGTAAACGAAATTGTCATTGTTGTTGAAAAAGGTCATAAAAAAGTTGTCTTCTCTTAAACTTCCTCATATTTTTTCATTTTTATTTTGAAGGAGGTAGACTTGTTTTCTAATAATTTTGATCATAAATAATCGACAAACTTCAAATAGTTTACAACGTCCTTCATCAGAAGGACCAAATAGTCTACAACGTCCTTCATCAGAAGGACCAAATAGTCTACAACGTCCTTCATCAGAAGGACCAGCTTGTAGAGGTGTTAGTGGTTTACCAATTTCTGTCGGGACCCATACAGTCTCCCCAAAGGAGATTCCAAAACCTTGCCAAATATATGACTACCACGATATAACCAGGGGAGATCACTTTTGAATCAGTATACACACAATAAAACATCAGGATATGTATTATTGTAGTATTCATTGTAAATTCAGTTTTTATAAACCACATTTATTATATTTCAGAATTTACTTACCAGCCTTGCTGCAAACAAAGGTCATCTGGACAGCATCAACAAATTGGCTGATGAGATCATCAAGTCGGGCAGTAGTCAGAGAGATAAAGTGAAAAAACGTCGCCAGGAAATTAATGACAGGTAAGATCGGCCCTTGATGTAAAGAAGATTCGTATATCATTACAAACATACAAAGTAGTTTTAAAAGGTACCATTATGGAATAATGAATGTTTATAAAACAGGATATACAGCATTAATATGAGATTATATTAATTATTCTGTATGGGACAGAAGATTAAACTTTTATGTTAAACCAACAGGTACTTGTTATCATTTCCTGAACAATTGTTATTGTTGGGCTTGTTCCAAATCCAAGATGGCCGCTGTTTCTTACTGATTAATTTTCATCAGACCAATGATAATCAAATTTTGCCAATGTTGTTTCTAAATGATTATGGAACTAGGGCCCCTATTATATCAACAAGGGGTTACACTTGAAAACTGATATGAAATTTGGGGGGGGGGGGGGGGGGGGGGGGGTGTATATAGTGTTACCTATGTCCACCCTGTCCTGTCCCATCCCGTCCTGTCCTGTTGCAATATAACTTAACTAGCTAGTCTCAGGAACTGCTGATGTGATCCTCACCGAACTGTGTTACAGGGTATCAAGTGGCAGTGGGGGCATTTTTATCTCAGCTATAAATACTAACATGTTGCAGATGCCTGTGGTCAGAGATTATATTTTTTATTTTACCAAATATCTTGTATCCATATCCTGATATACACTGTCATATAAAATGATAGATATAGCAACAAATCTGATGTTAAGCAAATAGTAAATATATGTATAATTGACATTTTCTGTTACAGGTGGGACAGATTAAATCGTCTAAAGATGGAGAAGGAGAAGAATTTAGAAGGAGCCTCAAGGTACTGGTTCTGAATACTTAGTAATACTCTACAGCACACTGCTGTCAAACATTTCTATCACCTAGCTACCTGTGTGGGTTGTATTGTAGTAATACTCTACAGCACACTGCTGTCAAACATTTCTATCACCTAGCTACCTGTGTGGGTTCTATTGTAGTAATACTCTACAGCACACTGCTGTCAAACATTTCTATCACCTAGCTACCAGGTGTGGGTTCTATTGTAGTAATACTCTACAGCACACTGCTGTCAAACATTTCTATCACCTAGCTACCTGTGTGGGTTGTATTGTAGTAATACTCTACAGCACACTGCTGTCAAACATTTCTATCACCTAGCTACCTGTGTGGGTTGTATTGTAGTAATACTCTACAGCACACTGCTGTCAAACATTTCTATCACCTAGCTACCTGTGTGGGTTGTATTGTAGTAATACTCTACAGCACACTGCTGTCAACATTTCTATCACCTAGCTACCGGTGTGGGTTGTATTGTAGTAATTCTCTACAGCACACTGCTGTCAAACATTTCTATCACCTAGCTACCTGTGTGGGTTCTATTGTAGTAATACTCGACAGCACACTGCTGTCAAACATTTCTATCACCTAGCTACCTGTGTGGGTTCTATTGTAGTAATACTCTACACTGCTGTCAAACATTTCTATCACCTAGCTACCTGTGTGGGTTGTATTGTATGTTAGTTGTTGACCTTACATTGTTTATAGTTATCCTAATACAGGACTTTTTTCTGGGGGCTTTTTGGGGCCGTTAATGGGCCCCATTCCTAATTGTAATTATTTTATATCTAAGCCAAATTCCTAAAAATTTCAGTTTACTCCTGAAAAAATCTTTCCCAATTTACCAATTTTCTTCCCAAAATGAGACAAAAATGCCCTTTCCCAAATCAGTGAGAAAAAGCCCAGTAATATACTTAGTCTTCTTATCGGGTACTTTCATTTGGACATTTTGTTTTTGTGGCTTTTTTTCTGATTTTATTTTTGCTGTTGTTGGTTTTTTTTCCTGTTTTTTTTTCTTCTGCTTTTAGCCCACCGTCATCAGATGGTCGGCTAATCAAATCACCTTTCATTTCGACTCGTCCATCTGTCCTTAAACAGTGCATGATATCGCTATTTTTCAAAGTTCTTCATGAATGTTTCTCAAATTTCAGATCTAGGTTCCCCTTAAGTCATTAGTTGTGCATATTTCATTTGGAGACTGATCTGAAATCAAGATGACCTTGGAAGTTCATTTTCCCTATTTCTAAGAGATTCCTTTATCAATCTTTCTCTTTCACTCGGTCATTCTCTATAGTCCCTAGTTGTTTATATTTCATTTTAAGACTGATCAGAAAATAAGAATCTTATACAGTGGCCACTCCTAACTTTATCAATTACAGTTTGTTAGCAAAATTACCCAAAGTTCTTACAAATATCCAATATGGATCATCTGATGGTGGGTGCA
Organism: Pecten maximus; assembly: GCF_902652985.1. Taxonomy (NCBI): domain Eukaryota; kingdom Metazoa; phylum Mollusca; class Bivalvia; order Pectinida; family Pectinidae; genus Pecten; species Pecten maximus. Next base: position 35,124,995 of record NC_047017.1, on the reverse strand, counting down.
AAGATCCCTTTGGGATCTCTTGTTTTTTTAATTTTTGAGCTCAAGTGACCTATTCTAATCATCCTTTTTCCGTTTATAAACAATTAACCTTTTTGACCTCTTCTAAATAACCAAGAGGCCTAGAGAACTGATATGTGGCATAAAGCATGCTTGGGTGAAGAGCTATCAAGATTGTTCAAATGAATGACCTTGACATAAATTCAAGGTTACGGAGGTCAAATATGCTAAAATCTTTTAAAAGACTTCTTTCTCATTAAGCAAGAGGTCCATAGACCTGATATGTGGCCTATATATAGCATGCTGGGTTGAAGGGCTATCAAGATAGTTCAAATGAATGACCTTGACCTTTGTTCAAGGTGACACGGGTCACAGGGGTCAAATATGCTAAAGTCTTTTAATGACATCTTTTCACTGTTTAGTAGGCCCTGGGACCTTATATGGGGATTTGGAAACAAGTAAAGATTAAATCATCTTTATTTTCCTACACTTGTGTATTCTTGTTTATTGTCCAGTGTGAAATATTTCAATGTTGAATCTTTGTTATGTCACGAAATGTTCCTTTTCACACAGATTTCCAAATTTCAAATTATATGAGATAATATCCAATACTTGCTCAAAACAGCAGATAACTTTGCATAACGAAAAAACTCAATGGAACAAACTGATGACCTTGAGCTTCATTCAAGGCCACCAGGCTCAAACATGCTTATTAAAGTCCACTTCTTGAGAACCAACACACTTACAACCCCATAAGTGGCCTGTAACGTACTGGGGTGAACGACATTGACTTCAAAATCAAGGTCATGGAAAAATCTGCAAACATATATCCAGGATACCATTAAGGCCTATGGGCCTCTTGTCATTATTGTTTTTTTCTTCATCTTTTTTTTTAAATGATGATTTGCTTCTTGGTAAGATGATTAAAATGTGTTATTTCCCTGAGAAAATAATTATGATTTGAAGATGTTACTTTGATGTTGTGTTGATACTTGTGTAATTACAGTATAGAGATGTTCCAATCGACATGTGACGAGCTGGGAGAGTGGATGAAAGATAAGGATGCCAGTCTCAACACAGATGAGGTGGCCAATAACCTGAAGGCCATTGAAGCCCTACAGCGTAAACATGCAGTAAGTTTATTTTAAATACTGATTCTGAAATACAGATCATTGTTAAAGGGCAGGTGTACTAAAGCAGCTTTGGTACCCTCTTTATTGGTGTAACATGTATACTTTATTGTGATGGTATATTGGTGTAACATGTATACTTTATTGTGAGGGTATATTGGTGTAACATGTATACTTTATTGTGATGGTATATTGGTGTAACATGTATACTTTATTGTGAGGGTATATTGGTGTAACATGTATACTTTATTGTGAGGGTATATTGGTGTAACATGTATACTTTATTGTGATGGTATATTGGTGTAACATGTATACTTTATTGTGATGGTATATTGGTGTAACATGTATACTTTATTGTGATGGTATCCTCTTTATTGGTGTAACATGTATACTTTATTGTGAGGGTATATTGGTGTAACATGTATACTTTATTGTGAGGGTATATTGGTGTAACATGTATACTTTATTGTGAGGGTATATTGGTGTAACATGTATACTTTATCGTGATGGTATCCTCTTTATTGGTGTAACATGTATACTTTATTGTGAGGGTATATTGGTGTAACATGTATACTTTATTGTGATGGTATATTGGTGTAACATGTATACTTTATTGTGAGGGTATATTGGTGTAACATGTATACTTTATTGTGAGGGTATCCTCTTTATTGGTGTAACATGTATACTTTATTGCAATATCATTATTTATGTTTTCTGTATTTGCTTGAAAAAGATAGAAACTTAAGCAAGGATAATATTTTGTTTTGCAATAGAAATACACTTTATGCGCTTTAGGTGAAAGGTATACTGGGTGTAATAGATTCAGGTGAGAGGTATACTGGGTGTAATAGATTTAGGTGACAGGTATACTGGGTGTAATAGATTAAGGTGAGAGGTATACTGGGTGTAATAGATTCAGGTGACGGGTCTACTGGGTGTAATGAATCCAAGTGACAGGTATACTGGGTGTAATGAATTCATGTGACAGGTATACAGGGTGTAATCGATTTAGGTGACAGGTATACTGGGTGGAATAGATTCAGGTGACAGGTCTACTGGGTGTAATGAATTCAGGTGACAGGTATGCAGGGTGTAATTAATTCAGGTGACAGGTATACTGGGTGTAATAGATTTAGGTGACAGGTATACTGGGTGTAATAGAATCAGGTGAGAGGTATACTGGGTGTAATTAATTCAGGTGACAGGTATGCTGGGTGTAATAGGTTCAGGTAGACCTGAGGTTCAGGTGACAGGTCTACTGGGTGTAATGAATGCAGGTAACAGTTATGCTGGGTGTAATTAATTCAGGTGACAGGTATACTGGGTGTAATAGATTTAGGTGACAGGTAAACTGGGTGTAATAGATTTAGGTGACAGGTATACTGGGTGTAATTAATTTAGGTGACAGGTATACTGGGTGTAATTAATTTAGGTGACAGGTATACTGGGTGTAATGAATTCAGGTGACAGGTATACTGGGTTTAATGAATTTAGGTGACAGGTATACTGGGTGTAATTTATTTAGGTGACAGGTATACTGGGTGTAATGAATCCAAGTGACAGGTATACAAGGTGTAATTGATTCAGGTGACATGTATACTGGGTGTAATAGATTCAGGTGACGGGTATACTGGGTGTAATAGATTCAGGTGAGAGGTATACTGGGTGTAATAGATTTAGGTGACAGGTATACTGGGTGTAATAGATTAAGGTGAGAGGTATACTGGGTGTAATAGATTCAGGTGACAGGTCTACTGGGTGTAATGAATCCAAGTGACAGGTATACTGGGTGTAATGAATTCATGTGACAGGTATACAGGGTGTAATCGATTTAGGTGACAGGTATACTGGGTGGAATAGATTCAGGTGACAGGTCTACTGGGTGTAATGAATTCAGGTGACAGGTATGCAGGGTGTAATTAATTCAGGTGACAGGTATACTGGGTGTAATAGATTTAGGTGACAGGTATACTGGGTGTAATTTATTTAGGTTACAGGTATACTGGATGTAATAGATTTAGGTGACAGGTATACTGGGTGTAATAGAATCAGGTGAGAGGTATACTGGGTGTAATTAATTCAGGTGACAGGTATGCTGGGTGTAATAGATTTAGGTGACAGGTAAACTGGGTGTAATAGATTTAGGTGACAGGTATACTGGGTGTTATTAATTTAGGTGACAGGTATACTGGGTGTAATTAATTTAGGTGACAGGTATACTGGGTGTAATTAATTTAGGTGACAGGTATACTGGGTGTAATGAATTCAGGTGACAGGTATACTGGGTTTAATGAATTTAGGTGACAGGTATACTGGGTGTAATTTATTTAGGTGACAGGTATACTGGGTGTAATGAATCCAAGTGACAGGTATACAAGGTGTAATTGATTCAGGTGACATGTATACTGGGTGTAATAGATTCAGGTGAGAGGTATACTGGGTGTAATAGATTCAGGTGACAGGTATACTGGGTGTAATAGATCCAGGTGACAGGTCTACTAGGTGAAATGAATTCAGGTGACAGGTATGCTGGGTGTAATTAATTTAGGTGACAGGTATACTGGGTGTAATAGATTTAGGTGATGGGTATACTGGTTGTAATTAGTTTAGGTTACAGGTATACTGGGTGTAATTAATTTAGGTGACGGGTGTACTGGGTGTAATTTATTTAGGTGACAGGTATACTTGGTGTAATTAATTTAGGTGACAGGTATACTGGGTGTAATTTATTTAGGTGACAGGTATACTGGGTGTAATTAATTTAGGTGACAGGTATACTGGGTGTAATGAATTCAGGTGACAGGTATACTGGGTGTAATTAATTTAGGTGACAGGTATACTGGGTATGTTTAATTTAGGTGACAGGTCTACTGGGTGTAATAGATTTAGGTGACGGGTATACTGGGTGTAATGAATTCAGGTGACAGGTATACTGGGTTTAATGAATTTAGGTGACAGGTATACTGGGTGTAATGAATCCAAGTGACATGTATACTGGGTGTAATTAATTCAGGTGACAGGTATACTGGGTGTAATGATTCAAGTAATACTGCGTGTAATGAAATTCCTCTTGTGGATCAAATTATATTAATATTTAGCAGATTATACCACAAAGAAACCAATTTCTTGGATTCCCCAAGGTCTCTCTAGTCTGAAGACTGTTTTCTTGATCATTAAATGGTATCAATTGTGTCAGTCAACAGGAGCATTGTTTATAGCCTCTATACTACATGATGATAAAACAACATGCTAATCAATATTTATAGTTATATTTAGCTAAGACACCTAGAGTCATTAGGTAGATGAAGGAAGGGTTGCCTGCAATGCCTTCATGATAGCTAAATGGTGTTATATCATTGTTACAGTAGGTGGGGGGGGGGGGGGGGGGCAATGTCTTCATGATAGCTAAATGGTGTTATATCATTGTTACAGTAGGGGGGGGGGGGGCAATGTCTTCATGATAGCTAAATGGTGTTATATCATTGTTACAAGGTGGAGGGGGGGGGGGGGGGGGGGGGGGCGTGTATCTCATACAAATAGGAATTATTGTTAATATGTTGTATTGTCTGGACAGTCCAACAAGAGGAAATAGCTGTCTTTGTAAGAGGATGGACTTTTATTTTAACTGGTTACATGCCCCAATAAGAGGAAATGGCTGTCTTTATGAGAAAATAGACTTTTCTTCCTAATTATTTACTGTGTCCAATAAGAGGAAATGGCTGTCTCTCTGGGAGGAAATGATAAGTCCTGTCTGATGATAACACTATATGACAGTTCATGATGTGACCGATTATTGATCAATACAAAAAGACAGGATTAGCCTTGAATATCTAGTCACTACTGGTGTAGAATAATGCCGCCTTATCTCGTCAATAAGATTTCATCAATATCTTTTATCAATAGATATTGCTGAAGTCAATCAATATAATCTCTGAAATGATGTCAATCTGGTGACATATTAAGTGAAGATAATATTTTTAGTGGAGACCAGAACCAAATGTAATATTGGCTCCAATATTGATGGATCCAGTGTATTTTAGAGCTGATACAACACGCTGTACCATTGATTTGATGTAAATTACAACACACCATATAGTTACCTTAACTTTATTGTCATTGATGCCCACAGGTATCAACAAATAGGGGTAATAAATGGGTTTGGGGGGGGGGGGGGGGGGGCAGAAGAGAAAAAAATTGACATCTCATCGCGTTCATGCATTTGTTTCATTTCCTGCAAATTCCTGATTTTAGGGAAATTAATTCTCCCCTCTTTAATGCCTTAGTTTACTCTTCTGGCTTTGACTATATAATGAATAAAAAGAGAAATTGATGTTCCACACCTGATTAAATGGGGTATGATTGACTTATAATTATATTGCCAAGTAAAGGAGGTTAGGATTGGGGTTGGGGTTTGTATTAATCAGTGTGTGCATCAGTTAGTCTATAATTTCTACACAGTAATTGAACTCTTCAACAGATCTACATTAGTCTATAGTTCATGTCCTTACCTTCACTACATTGATGGGGTGGGTGTTGATATACATTGATGGGTGTGGGTGTTGATATACATTGATGGGTGTGGGTGTTGATGTACATTGATGGGTGTGGGTGTTGATGTACATTGATGGGGTGGGTGTTGATGTACATTGATGGCTAAGATTGTTGATATGAATTGGTGGGGTTTGATGTTGATTTAACTGACAAATTATTACTTTTCACTTTAAGAACTTGGAACGAGAGCTGGTTCCTGTTGAAGAGAAAATGAACAGAATGAATTACCTGGCAGACTCGTAAGTCACGCACAGAAAATAGAAAACAAAAACCAAAAACAAGTCCTAACCAGAGCACACATTAATTAGAATAACAGAAACTCTGATCAGTAGAAAGAAGATCATTGAATAACTTTGAATCAAATTTTAACATGATACAGTGCATTACTTATTATTAGAATATAGTAAACCAGGATCAATTAATAAATGTCACTAATGTCTCTAATTACAGTGTAAGAGCATCCTACCCAGACGAGCGGGATTATGTGGATCAGAGACAGAGTGAGCTACAGAATATGTGGGATAACTTAAAGGTAGGAAATTACATCTAACCTTGGTTACTAGGGTCCAATTTCACCCTCAGACATAGGTTACTAGGGTCCAATTTCACCCTCAGACATAGGTTACTAGTGTCCAATTTTACGCTCAGACATAAGTTACTAGGGTCCAATTTCACCCTCAGACATAGGTTACTAGGGTCCAATTTCACCCTCAGACATAAGTTACTAGGGTCCAATTTCACCCTCAGACATAGGTTACTAGTGTCCAATTTCACCCTCAGACATAGGTTACTAGTGTCCAATTTTACGCTCAGACATAAGTTACTAGGGTCCAATTTTACGCTCAGACATAAGTTACTAGGGTCCAATTTCACCCTCAGACATAGGTTACTAGTGTCCAATTTCACCCTCAGACATTGGTTACTAGGGTCCAATTTCACACTCAGACATAGGTTACTAGGGTCCATTTTTACGCTCAGACATAAGTTACTAGGGTCCAATTTCACCCTCAGACATAGGTTACTAGGGTCCAATTTCACCCTCAGACATAGGTTACTAGTGTCCAATTTCACCCTCAGACATAAGTTACTAGGGTCCAATTTCACCCTCAGACATAAGTTACTAGTGTCCAATTTCACCCTCAGACATAGGTTACTAGGGTCCAATTTCACCCTCAGACATAGGTTACTAGGGTCCAATTTTACCCTCAGACATAGGTTACTAGTGTCCAATTTCATCCCCAGACATAAGTTACAAGGGTCCAATTTTACCCTCAGACATTGGTTTCTAGGGTCCCATTTTACTCTCTGACATTGGTTAAAAGAGTTCATTTTCACTCTCAGACATTGGTTACTAGGGTACAAATTTACCTGTATACAATGGTTACTATGGTGCAAGTTAACCTGTTGACATTGGTTACTAGGGTACAAGTTTACCTGCTTATTATTTGGACATTTTTGTGTTTTCTAACTTATTAAGATTTTTGATTATTTGTTTTCCATTTCAGAGAAAGGCTGATTCTAAAAAGGACAAACTTGGAGACTCACAAGAACGCCAGCAATTTAATGAAGATGCCAATGACTTGGTAAGTTGTATATGACAGAACGAAATATGTGTTATAACTATTTCTTACATTTGTTCTTTTGTATTTATGATGTGTTGTTTCTCCAAACAATATCTTTTGAATAATTTGTCCTTGATAGATGGCATGGAGTAGTACCATGAAGTCTAAGCTGGCCACTAATGAGATGCCCCGTGATGTACAGATGGCAGAGAGTATGATAAAGGATCATGATGAACTGGCTGATGATATTGAAGCCCACAAACCAAAGTAGGTATACTTGGCCTAGAAATAGACTGGTATATAAAAACTAAAGTAGGTATACCTGGTCTAGAAATAGACTGGTATATAAAAACTAAAGTAGGTATACCTGGTCTAGAAATAGACAGGTATATAAAAACCAAAGTAGGTACACCTAGCCTAGAAATAGACAGGTATATAAAAACCGAAGTAGGTACACCTGGTCTAGAAATAGACTAGTATATAAAAACCAAATTAGGTATACCTGACCTAGAAATAGACAGGTATATAAAAACCAAAGTAGGTACACCTGGCCTAGAAATAGACAGGTATATAAAAACCAAAGTAGGTATACCTGGCCTAGAAATAGACAGGTATATAGAAACCAAAGTAGGTATATACCTGGCCTAGAAATAGACAGGTATATAGAAACCAAAGTAGGTACACCTGGCCTAGAAATAGCAGGTATATAAAAACCAAAGTAGGTACACCTGACCTAGAAATAGACTGGTATATAAAAACCAAAGTAGGTACACCTGGCCTAGAAATAGACAGGTATATAAAAACCAAAGTAGGTACACCTGGCCTAGAAATAGACTGGTATATAAAAACCAAAGTAGGTATACCTGACCTAGAAACAGACTGGTATATAAAAAACCAAAGTAGGTACACCTGACCTAGAAATAGACAGGTATATAAAAACCAAAGTAGGTACACCTGGCCTAGAAATAGACAGGTATATAAAAACCAAAATAGGTACACCTGACCTAGAAATAGACAGGTATATAAAACCAAAGTAGGTACACCTGACCTAGAAACTTAAATTAAAACTGTGATGATGAGAGTGGTGCATTTTATACGTTTTATAAAATGGCTAATGTTTGTGTTGTTAGATTTGAACAAGTAAAGGCTCTAGCATGCAGTGTCCTGCAAAAAACACCAGATGCATCAGATGTAAAAGATAAATTGGGAAAACTTGAAGAGGATGAAAAAGCTATTAATGAAATGTGGATCCATAGAAAAAACCAGTTACAGGATGCCTACGATTTACAGGTGAGTAATGGTGAAAACTGATATAATTTCCAAGTGAGAAATGGTGAAAACTATTACAATTTACAGGTGAGTAATGCTGAAAACTGATCTAATTTGCAGGTGAATGACCATAAATGTTGAGACTTAGAACATACAGGTGAGAGAAGATAAATAAATGTTCATTTAGATACTGATGATTTATAAGTGAGAGATAATTAACATTTCATACTTATGATTGATGTTTTTAATACTTGTAACTTACATTGTTACTGAGATTAAATACATCGAATGGTCATATTTTTATCACATGTCTCTATTCTCCAGGCATTTAACAAGGATGCAGACAACATCGACTCAGTAACAAGCAGCCATGAAAAATTCCTGGAGTTTGCTGATCTTGGGGTACGTTATAGATTACCACAGTCACTGTTTATCCTTGATATTGACAAATCCAACAATGCACACAATTTCAGAAAAGTGTACTTCTGTCATTTAATATTAAAGGATTCCAACCTTCATGTATTTACCTGAATGTTTTCAGAGCACTGTTGATGATGTGGAGTCATTATTCAAGCGACATGAAGACTTTGAGAGTACCCTGCAGGCCCAGGATGAGAAATTAAAGGCCCTTGATGACCTGGCTAGCAAGCTGATTGCAGGGGACCATCCTGACAAGGACCAGTAAGTTCTGAGGGATTTCTATTAAAATTCAGGGTATAGTGTGCCGACATTTCCCTCTCTGATAGAATAAAGATGTCGGTTATTTTCAATAAGTTTTAATCCAAGTTTTTATCATATTTTAGTATGTAGTAATGCCATATTAATATCAATTATGCTTTATGGAAATATTTAACTTAAACTAAAATCATTGTGAAAATGAGCTGACATAAGAATATATATTTGATGATTTGATAAAAACTGGTTCTCGATGTGGATTTTGCAGCATTGATAACCGTCGGAACCAAGCACTGGAGAGACGACAGAAAGTGAAGGAGAAGGCAATAGAAAGACACAATGCCCTGCTAGCTGCCCAGGGCTCTCAGGAGTTCAAGAGAGATGCTGCCGAGGTAGGTGTAGACAGTGTAAATGTGTAGCACTGACTCCCTGGCTACCCTGGGATAGACCCGATGACATTTCTGTCAGGGCTCTACCATGCCTCAGATGACTAACTTTGGGAGTCAATTGTGCTCCTTCCCTGATAACAGTTCCTCCAGGGAAATATTGTAATACAATAAGATTAGCAGCAGTCTGGTACCAAGTATTCCAACATATGATTCATTGAATCTCATGTTCATAATACAGACTTCAATGTGGTTTATTGTTGAGAAATATATCAAAAGATGATGTTCCTTGATTTTAAGATGATCAGTACGAGACTCCATCCTATGTGCATTGTGCTAGTACTAATTTTACTTTATTTTTGAAAGTAAAACTCTATGTTAGAGGATTGTGATTGTTATATTGAGCTAACAATTTCTTTGTTATCTGTGTGTAGTTGTCGTCATGGATGAAGGAAAAATACAAGACTGCCACTGATGAGTCTTACAGAGATCTCACCAACCTCCAGGAAAAACTTAAAAAGCATCAAGCTTTCGAGGCAGAGCTCAAGGCCAACAGCGAGGGCCTCAAGTCTTTGAATGAGGTAGGCATGGTCTCTTAAATGGACAGATATTGGCAAATAAAGTACTAACTTGTGGATACAGTTATAGTGAAAGCATGTAATGATAGGTATATGTTCCTATTACAGACTTACTGATGTGCATATTTAAAGTAAAAAGGGAAATGAGTCGGATATGATTACAATAATTAATGATAATCTCAGGATGATCTTTGATATTAAGCTGATTTAACACCTGTGTATTTATTTTATGTTGCGTTGTCCAGAAATGATTGTGCTTTACCGATGTTCTTTCTTTGCACTTTTATACCAAATTGTTATATTGTGATTGTCTGCAGCAAGGAAATGCTATGGTACAGGATAAACATCCTGCTACTCCCGAAATCAAGGTCATCCTGGATGACCTCAATACTCAGTGGAAGGACCTGTCTGATAAGTCTGCCGACAAAGGGAACAAACTCCGTCAGGCAGCCAAGCAGTACGCTCTCAACAAGGCGTTGGCTGATGCTCAGGTACGTTGAGATTGTTGTCACAAGGCATTGGAAGATTTAGCTGTTGTATACAAAGTAACCTTTCTAATCAAAGCTTTGGTTCTCGGTAAGTTGAATTCTGTATTGTGAATCCTAAAACTTCTTTCCAAAAACAGATGATTGTAGAATTTTTTTTCCAGCAAGTCCAATTAAAGTCAATTGCATATGACACAAATGTGACGCAATATTGGAAAATAAGGTTGTTGGATATTTTGAAATGAAATGTTGAAACTTGTAAATTGACAAAATGTTTTTATCTCGACCTGTTATCTTCTGTAGGGAAAATTAGATGAGATGGAGAAGTCTGTGGCCAATCCTGATGTAGGGTCTGACCTCCGAGGAGTCAAAGCCTTGCTGAAAAAACACCAGAATCTGGAGAGTGACCTTGTCTTGTTAGATGCAACCATCAATGACATCATTTCTCAGGGCCAGGCTCTGGCCGACTCCGGCCATTTTGACAGTGCTGGTATCCGTAAGGCTGTGGACGTCTTCAACACCAGGTGAGAACTGCAGCTTTATATAGAATATAACAATGGTCTCAGGGAAACAAAACTGATTGTAAAATTTTCCTGTCAACACTTTGGTCACTTACTTCTGATTGCTAACTTCAGGTTTGGAAGACTGAAGCCAGAGGTAGAGAGAAGGAAAGGCCTGCTACAAGATTCACTACATTTCTATCAGTTCAAGTTTGATGCAGATGAGGAGATCATTTGGATCAAAGAGCACCTGCCTGCTGCTTCATCAACAGAATATGGCAAAAGTCTTGTGGATGCCCAAAACCTGCATAAAAAACACCAGGTACAACTAATTGAACATCAAATATTCAAATATTTGGTCATTTCTAATAGACAAGCAAGACTATAGGCTGATTTTATTGGCATCATAAATCAAGAATGATTTTCTTTGTTTGCTTGATTTATATTTTTATTTTGTATCAATTTTGCCTCTATGTGTCAGTTTCATTCTTTAAACACCTGTATTTGTAGAAACTTGACCTTGAGATCCTCGGCCATCACCCCATCATTGAGAAGGTGTTGGGTACGGGTGAGAAGCTAATAGAGGAGCGCCATTCCAGTGCTAAGCAGATCAAGGACAAATGTCAGGAGCTTCAACTGTCCTGGGATGACCTCGCCAACAAATCCAAGATACGCAAGAAGAATCTTGACCTCTCCGTCCAGATCCAGAGGGTTGGTCATCATTAATAACTTTATTAGAAGAACTTTATATCAAAATAACTAAATATTTTGATATTATAATTGAATTATAGAAAAAATATTGACCTACAGCAAAATATTAAAATTCATTTCTTAAATTTAAGACACTTTTTTTTCATGATTTCTGAATTAGTTAGTTGTATGATTAATATGAGTATGTGTGTAGTTTCAGTCCTTTATTTGACCATGTCTATATTATACAGTACCTGTCAGAAGTAGCTGAGGTAGAGAACTGGATCAATGACAAGATGGTTCTGGTGACAAGTACAGACTATGGTAAAGACGAGTCGGCGGCTGACAAAATGCTGACCAAAAACAAGGTATGTTTCAAGGTATTCAGTATTAAGGCAAGGAAAGGGAGAGATCATAATGGAGTGAAAGTTTAACCAAATCTTGTCAGGTACATTAATTCTTGGTCCATATAAAATGGCAAAATAGATATAGTATTATACAGTAGTGATACGTTATTTGTTGTCACGGACAGTCGGCGGGGATATAGTATTATACAGTAGTGATACGTTATCTGTTGTCACGGACAGGTGCTGGAGACCGACATCCAGACATATCAGGGGATTGTAACTGGACTCAGTAAGGAAGCCCAGAGGATCTTCAAGATTGGCTGTCAGGACCCATCCAGTCTACGGAAAGCCCAGGTCAGTACTGGCATTACCTTAGTATCACTAGGTGTATGTCTGTAGGTCATTAATACATTATAGTGTAGCATATCAGTGTGCTCTGATAGTAAACATGTTCACAGGAAAAGGACTTGTATGAAATAGTAACAAACTTGAATAGTGACACAATAATATGGCCTTGGAGCATTTTAATACAGAAAAAAAAGTCGTAAAGATAGATATTACATTGTCTATACAGGAACAAATGTGTCGAGACAAACAAGGTTTTACTTTCTGAAAAGATGAACTAGTTAATGGAACCAAACTTTCTGTGTGATGTAATTTTATATATCTGACTGTATTTAATATGAATTATTATTTATCTGACTGTATTTAATATGAATTAATATTTATATGCCTATTTAATATGAATTATTATTTATCTGGATGTTGTGAGCTTAGACTAGTACTTGCGTCCTATATCTGTACTCTATAGTGGTAGTTGAGTATTAAACAAGTAGTGACCTAGGTGCACTTATTGACCATAGCCTGGTATTATACATGTAACTATGGTCTCCATGTAACCTTTGACAGATTATATTTTCATTGCTCGGCTAACATCATTTACTAACTCAATTCTTTCAAGGTACACAAGATCGCTGGGGACTATGCTTATATCTTGAAATAATGCATTCTATAACTGTTTACTGACTTTTTTTTTAGATGATTGAATCCGTTCGTCGCAAGGTTATCAATTTTACGCAAACTACACATAATGCTTTGACTCCTATCAATATTTTACGTTTGATTTTATGATTAATATTCACATTCCCTGAATATATTCTGCCCAATGATTAAACAATTGAGAATTTGTCCTTATATACAGAAATGCTGTGCATTGTAGCTAGACTTTAATCAGCCCTTGTATATAGAGTTTCTCAGCAAATCCTCACCACTCTTTTCTACCCCCCACTCAAACCTAGCTGCCAGATACCACCAACTTATCAAGGCAGTATTAATATATTTCTGATACATGTTTGAAAGATTGATCCTGAACTATAATAATTGACTGTCGTCGTTATGAAAACATTGTATATAAATATTTGACCTTGAGGTTTGATGATTTATCTGTCATGTAATTGACAACATTGTATATTTGACCTTGAGTTTTGATAATTTATCTGTCCTGTAATTGACAACATTGTATATTTGACCTTGAAGTTTGATGATGTATCTGTCCTGTAACTGACAACGTTGTATATTTGACCTTGAAGTTTGATGATGTATCTGTCCTGTAACTGACAACATTGTATATTTGACCTTGAAGTTTTGATGATGTATCTGTCCTGTAATTGACAACGTTGTATATTTGACCTTGAAGTTTGATGATGTATCTGTCCTGTAACTGACAACATTGTATATTTGACCTTGAAGTTTGATGATGTATCTGTCCTGTAACTGACAACATTGTATATTTGACCTTGAAGTTTGATGATTTATCTGTCCTGTAATTGACAACATTTTATATTTGACCTTGAAGTTTGATGATGTATGTGTCCTGTAACTGACAACATTGTATATTTGACCTTGAGGTTTGGTGGTTTATCTGTCCTGTTACTTTCCCCGTCTGCACATCTAGCTTTTCTGTTGCTGTTCTTTCTCTTTTACATTTCACAAATTCACATTTTACATGGATAGTAATGAACTGTTTGTGATTTAAGTCTACACTTTGGGAGGGCTCTCACTGCACCCTGTGGAATGTTAGACTAGAAAATGCACCCTTTGGAAGCTTCCACTTTAGTTGGCATTGAGTTCAGATATAAATTTCTCTGTTATAAGAATATTATCATAATTCATTAACATTTGAGATTTTCCTGACTAACCATCTTGAGATATACTTTTTTCTGCTCTGTTTAATTAGTTTTATATTAACGAAATAGATGTAAACGAGTATGAGGTGACGTTTTGGTAGTATTTCTTTACTTCTCCCAATGGTAACCACAAAAATATACTGGAGATCTATATTTTAGAGACCTTGTAAAACTTTGAAATTATTTTAAAATCCAATGATTTTAGGACAACTTACAAGACTTCCTGAACAAATTGAAGCGCATTGCAGCTGAAAGAACCCAGAACCTAGAAATGTCTAAATGGATGCATGCTTACACTCGGGAGAGCAGTGATCTGGAGGGCTGGATAGAACAACAGATGCAGATCGCATCTTCTGAGGAGTACGGTCAGGATTACGAGTATTTGGTTGTAAGTAATATATGTATATTGTACTTGAGAGATGTAAAAGAGAGAAATTACATTGTGTACAATTATCTTGTACAAGAGTAATAGGAACACATTTTTGTAAGCAATGTAAGACAGGAAATTTGTTGTTGACCTATGGAATTAAACCAGCCCTAACAAATTTCAAAGTGTCTCTTTGTTATAAAAGAAATTGCTCTGTCTTTCAGATTTTGAGGAACAGATTCGATGAGTTTAAGAGGTCTATAGAGGCTGGTGGTGAGAGGTTTAATCAGTGTGAGCGACTGGCTAAGACTCTGCTGGAAGACAACGTCCCATACCGGGAACAGGTGGAGGAGAGGCAGGACCAACTCAGGTGAGAACACATCTCATGGCACTAATATGTCATAGAGAGGGAACAGGTGACAGGACCAACTCAGGTGAGAACACATCTCATGGCACTAATATGTCATAGAGAGGGAACAGGTGACAGGACCAACTCAGGTGAGAACACATCTCATGGCACTAATATGTCATAGATAGGGAACAGGTGACAGGACCAACTCAGGTGAGAACACATCTCATGGCACTAATATGTCATAGATAGGGAACAGGTGACAGGACCAACTCAGGTGAGAACACATCTCATGGCACTAATATGTCACATAGAGGGAACAGGTGTCAGAACCAACTCAGGTGAGAACACATCTCATGGCACTAATATGTCACATAGAGGGAACAGGTGGAGGAGAGGCAGGACCAACTCAGGTGAGAACACATCTCATGGCGCTAATATGTCATAGAGAGGGAACAGGTGACAGGACCAACTCAGGTGAGAACACATCTCATGGCACTAATATGTCATAGAGAGGGAACAGGTGACAGGACCAACTCAGGTGAGAACACATCTCATGGTGCTAATATGTCATAGAGAGGGAACAGGTGACAGGACCAACTCAGGTGAGAACACATCTCATGGCGCTAATATGTCATAGAGAGGGAACAGGTGACAGGACCAACTCAGGTGAGAACACATCTCATGGCGCTTATATGTCATAGAGAGGGAACAGGTGACAGGACCAACTCAGGTGAGAACACATCTCATGGCGCTAATATGTCATAGAGAGGGAACGGGTGGAGGAGAGGCAGGACCAACTCAGGTGAGAACACATCTCATGGCACTAATATGTCATAGATAGGGAACAGGTGACAGGACCAACTCAGGTGAGAACACATCTCATGGCACTAATATGTCATAGAGAGGGAACAGGTGTCAGGACCAACTCAGGTGAGAACACATCTCATGGCACTAATATGTCATATAGAGGGAACAGGTGACAGGACCAACTCAGGTGAGAACACATCTCATGGCGCTAATATGTCATAGAGAGGGAACAGGTGACAGGACCAACTCAGGTGAGAACACATCTCATGGCACTAATATGTCATAGAGAGGGAACAGGTGTCAGAACCAACTCAGGTGAGAACACATCTCATGGCACTAATATGTCACATAGAGGGAACAGGTGTCAGAACCAACTCAGGTGAGAACATATCACTAATATGTCACATAGAGGGAACAGGTATCTGGAACAACTCGGTCGAGAGCACACATGAAGTTTGGGTGTAATATTATGCCCTATGTCATATAGGGGATAGGTGGAGAATTCAGGTATACATATGTGCCTCAGGAATAAAAGAAAGAAGGCTTTGAATGATGAAAATTGTAGCTCAGTTAATAGCATTGATCTGTTATGTATTTAGATGAGGAAAGTAAAAACACCTTTCTGTTTTTTACAGAGAATCCTGGAACAATCTGTTGGAGCAGATTGAGGCAAGAGACCAGAAACTGTATGGTGCTGGAGAGATCCACAGGTTTAATAGGGATGTGGAGGAGGCCCTCACCAGGATACAGGTACTTCTCAACTCCTACCCCAGGGGAGAGCCTAGTAACCCACCTCCCACCCCAGGGGATAGCCTTAAGTGACCCACTTCCTACCCCAGGGGAGAGCCTAGCTGTGACCCACCTCCTACCCTAGGGGAGAGCATAGCAACCCACCTACCCCAGAGAAAAAGCCTAACAACTTGCCTCCTCCCCCAGGGGAGAGCCTAGTGACCCACCTTCTACCCCAGGGGAGAGCCTAGTGACCCACTTCCCACCCCAGGGGAGAGCCTAGTGACCCACTTCCCACCCCAGGCGAGAGCCTAGTGACCCACCTTCTACCCCAGGGGAGAGCCTAGCAACTTGCCTCCTAACCCAGAGGAGAGCTAGCTAACCCCTTCCCACCCCAGGGGAGAGGCTAGTGACCTGCCTCCTACCCCAGGGGAGAGCCTAGCTACCCACCTACATCAAGGTAGAGCCTAGCTATTCACCTCCCACCCAAAGGAAGGGCCTAGCATCCCCCCCCCCCCCCAAAGAAAGGGCCTAGCAACCCACCTTCCACCCAAAGGAAGGGCCTAGCAACCCACCTCCCCACCCCTTCACCCCAAGTGATTGCCTAAATACCCACCTCCCACTAACCCAAGCGAATGGCTTTGAGCTACCTACCTCCTACTGCAGGAGACAGCCTAGCTAGCCATCTCAATACCATTATCAATTTTTCAAAGGAAAATATGATTTATCATATTATGGTCAATCAATCAATATCGAAAAGATATATTTAAAAAAAAAAAGAGGATAATTCAAAAGAATCACTAGAAAGTGCAGGAACTATTGAATATGTGTCTCATTTGTTTTATTAGGAAAAATACTCAAGTATACCAGATGACCTTGGAAGAGATTTATTTGCTACACAAAGTTACCTCAAGAAGCACGAAGGATTTGAGAATGAACTCATCGCACTGGAGGCTCAGGTTAGTTGTTACAACTGATAGCTCAGGGTAATAAATTAAGAAAACGAAAATCCCTTTGAAAAACGACATTGAAAAAATTTGTTGAAGAACGATAAACTTAGAATAAAAAAATTTGCTCTGTTTTGGTATGTGGTATGATGAGATTTTGTCTGGTCCAACAGCTTCAGGTGTTGATTGAGGACTCAGACCGCCTCCAGCAGACGTACCCGGGAGACAATGCTGCAGAGATCGAGCAGCTCCAGGCTACTGTGGTAGAGAACTGGGGGGTTCTCCAGGACCGCGCTGCACAAAGGAAGGAGGAATTATTGGCCGCCTCGGAACTTCATCGCTTCTCTGCAGATGTAAGTATTTTGTTGTCATGTACAAAATTCCTATCATTATTGGGTGTAGTTCATCTTGTGATGGAAATAGTTTTTAAAGAGACCTATATTATTTATAATGCACAGGAAAATTGTTCTTCACTGAGAATCTTACGGATTGTTTTTTCCATTCAAGGAAAAAATTATTTTAATAAAGGTTTGATTTGCATAGTCAAATTTAATACAATAAATCTTTTCGATGGTCTGTATGACAAACGGTACATTGAATGTGGTTGATGGTCTGTATGACAAACGGCAATGTTACAGGGGTTTTATGACAATTCAGTGATTATACCAGCTTGTATATTAAGATCCTGTTTGACTTATACCTCCACTTTTCCAGGTACGTGACCTGATGAGCTGGGTCCACGAGACGGAACATGAGATGTTAGCGGAGAAGCCTGTACGAGATGTACACAGTGTTGACATGCTGAAGGCTCGTCATGAAGAACTCAAGGCTGAGATTGATGCCAGGGATGAGACTTTTACGACCATCTGTCAGACAGGCGAGGCCATGATCCAGGCAGATCACTACGCCAAGGATGATGTATGTATCAGTGTCTTGCCTTTGAATTCTAATCTCTAATAGTTTTATGCACCAAAAACATATACTGTATTATTTGCCTGTTAGGACCTCTTTTGAAATATTAAAAAAAAAACAAAAAAAAACAACTAAATGAATAAAAGGATTCTAAGACTTGTATTGTCACTGCTATGTGTATGTTAAATAAGAATAGGCGTCCTCTTGTTTATAGATTGAAACTAAGGTAAAGCAGGTCCAGGACACACGAGAGAAACTGAACAAGACATGGGAAGACCAGAAGAATTATCATGACAAACTCTATGAACTGCACACCTTCCTGCGAGATGCCGGGCAACTCGACACCATTAGTTCTTCACAAGAGGTGAGTCGGACACTTAAGTGAAGTTTTAATCATTAAAGAGCATCTAATGGTGCCTAAATCACAGAATTTGTCAAGTTGTCATGACAAAAAGCAATGCAGGGTATCCTTGCATCTTTAGCATGGCTATTTTCTACATGAGATCATAGATTGTGATTCGAAATTGAGGAATTGCAATGTGCTATAATAATTGAAATGCCATATATAGCATTCAGCAACTTCATATTATTCGCTTCGTGAAGAATTATGCAATTTGCAGCCCATACTTCCTTCAGCAAAATTACCTGAGCTGGTAGACATTTATCTCAGGCAAATTACAAAAATTACGAAAAATGTTGATTCAGCCACCACTAAGGGATTCTTGAAACTGTGTCAAATGACTTAGTCCGAGGAAGGACTTGCTCTTAATATGTTTAATAATTGCTGTTTATCTGCTTTTCAGGCTTACCTGTCCAGTTCGGACTTTGGCACTGACATTGACCAAGTGGAAATGTTCATTCGTAGACATGAAGCATTTGACAAAGTGCTGGAAGTCCAGGAAGACAAGGTAAGGCTTTTATCAACCATTATTGGGTGGGTGATAATATTGGAGTGTAATTTAGGAATCCGCCCAGGTTCTGTCACCCCACCTGCTAGAAAGTCGAGACATTCATCGTCCAGTATTGGTATAAGGTAATAAGCCGATAACTGGAGTGTAATTTAGGAATGAGCCCAGGTTCTGTCACCCCACCTGCTAGAAAGTCAGGACATTCATCGTCCAGTATTGGTATAAGGTAATAAGCCGATAACTGGAGTGTAATTCAGGAATGAGCCAAGGTTCCATTACCCCTGCCTGTTAGAAAGTCAGTCTAGGCTTCTGATACTACCTGTTGTAAAGCAGAAGAGGGCAGGTAGTATTTCTACTGGCTGTATTCAAAGCTAGAGTTCTTCTGTCTTGATGTAGATGAAGTGGTGGTAGATTAAGTAATTGTTTCGGAGCCAGAACATCATTGCGAAAAATTCTATGTTGTCTCCTAAACCAGCTTAACATTCTGTTAGCGAATTCTACCAGAAAATGGCAGAATTGAGATTCAAAATAAAGGTCAGCATATCCTTGTTGTTAAGGAAGACTTCATTAAAATACTTTACACTTTTGGAAAGTATCTATTCCTGTATCAGTATAAATGGCATTCCGTGGGAATTATCCTCCGTATTTAATGTTTCATATACTTTAGATTTCAGTTAGTTACACAATTCTCTCAAAAACGACATTATTTTTCCACTTGCAGTTAGAAGCATTGAAGGACCATGGTACTGAGCTTATTAATAGTCAACATTTTGAGGCTCCCCAAGTCCAAGCAACACTCGATGATGTCACTGCCAGGTAAACTTATAGTGTATAGTTGAACTTTTTGGAAAACTAAAAGCCAACTTCAGCTCATTTTAGAGTTTATTAGTTTGAACTTGCAGAATGAAACTGTTGTTTGGATCATATGAATATGTGATTGACAGTTTCAAGCTTTGATTAATGTGTGTTTGAGAGTTTCAAACTTGGATTAATATGTGTTTAATATTTCATAAATATGCGTTTATTCTTTAAAGGCGTTCGGGGATCAAAGACCAGAGTGGAGTACGTTCTCAGAAACTGGACGATTCCCTCCTGTACGCTCAGTTCAACAGAGATGTTCATGAGGTAAGGTCAAGGGCTAAGACAAAGTCTAAATCAAACTAGGCGATTTTATTGTAATACCAAGTAGTGATGATAATGTAGGGATGAAGTATAGGTTATTTACAACCTCTTAATCATGATTTATATAGTCAAAGACTCATATATATTGTAAAGAGGAACCTAAGGTAATATACTCAAGCTATATTTCCGTTACAGTTTGAAGGCTGGGTAGATGACAAGCTTAAGGTTGCTTATGAGGATGATTTCCAAGATGTGACAGATTTAAACGAGAAGATGAAGAAGTTACAAAAGCACCAAGCCTTCGAGGCAGAAATTAAAGCTAACACAGAGGGCGTTGAGAAGATTAAAGAGGTTTGTATCTGTGTTAGAGTTTACAATTTCTTGGCCATAATATATCCCTCATCAAAAGGAAGACAGAGAAAAATATTGGATAAATGACGGTTGTTTCTCCTTTCCAATATTAAAGATCAGTTAAATCTTCATAATAGTTACAAATATTAAAAGTATAATATTATTTAAATCTGATTTAATGTTTTTTAAACTGAAAGATATTTTGACATATGGACATGATTAACTGGCCCATTACTGATAGCTTTGATTTGTTTCTTACAGAAAGGGAATGAACTGGTGCGGAGGAAGCACCCTGAATCGGACAGAGTTCGTCAGTGTATGCAGCGCTTCTCCTCCAAGTGGAATGAGCTGCTGCAGGGATCTAGTAACCGTGGGAAAGGTTTGGAGGAAGCCAAGGACATTCTCAAGTTCAACGAGCAGGTGAACAAGGTGGAGGCCTGGATCAGAGAGAAGGTAAAGGTCATATTTCAAGGTCACACAAGTTAAATACAGAGAGGGTGACTCACTTAAGTTAATGTTTCATCTCACATGGACACCCGTCTTGTGTCAGGCAAGACAGAATCTTGCAGAATGTGAAAATGTTCTCCATTCATATCATTTGAAGCTATAGTAAACAACTACACTATAATTGTGTATATGTTAGAAAAATAATGTAGAAGCCTTGAGAGTGACTTCTCTCTATATTTTGATACAGGAGGCGCTGGTCAATGCTGGAGACCTTGGCCGTGACTATGAACACTGCTGTGAGCTTCAGAAGAAAGCCAATGACTTGGAATCCGCTGTAAGTTTCCAGTTCTTGTCATTGTCATTGTGGTTCCTATTAACAATTGATATAACTCTCTGCTATAGTTGTCAGTACTATATACATGTTGTAATCCTAAAATCTATGGTGGTTTGTGATGTATACCCAGTCTTAGATATAATATAGCACAATCTCAAATGTATGTTATTTTGACATTTTGTTTTTGCATGTTTAACTTCTAACACATCCCAAAAGGCTTTAAGTGTTAACATGTTCTTGCTAAAATCTGGAAGGATAATAGGTACTTGCTAAAATCTGGAAGGATAACAGGTACTTGCTAAAATCTGGAAGGATAATAGGTACTTGCTAAAATTTGGAAGGATAATAGGTACTTGCTAAAATTTGGTAGGATAACAGGTACTTGCTAAAATTTGGTAGGATAATAGGTATTTGCTAAAATTTGGTAGGATAACAGGTATTTGCTAAAATTTGGTAGGATAACAGGTATTTGCTAAAATTTGGAATATTTGCCATTCGTTATTCACAAATTGTTAAAAGATTATATATCATATGATCTCAAACTCCAATACTACAGAATTGATTTCTTGTGAAACTTTTATATAAGAAGCCCCATGATTTGGTCCAGGTTAGTAATTGTAATTTTTTGAGCAGATTTGGCAGATAAGATTGCTGTTATAAAGCAATCATTTCAAAAACCTAGTTTAACTATGCTACAGAAATTTTAGATATTAAAATTTTGCATTTTTAATATATGACCCCTCAAGGCTTTATTTGTTTTTTTTTTTTTGGTCATTTGAAGTTATTGTTGCTACCATGCATGGTAACTGATTTCAACTTGTCTAAACTTTGTACTTATTCTTGCTAGGACACATCATTACCTGTTTGTTAGAATAATGTGCTAGGATATGTTAGCTTGGTTAAAATTTATTGAGTGTGCCATACTAAATTTGATACGACTCTGGTGGCTATTAAGGGTATGGTCCTGTCTGTAGTGATGTTATTGGTTATACAGGTATATTAACACTAACTGTGCCCTTGTAGGGTATGGTCCTGTCTGTAGTGATGTTATTGGTTATACAGGTATATTAACACTAACTGTGCCCTTGTAGGGTATGGTCCTGTCTGTAGTGATGTTATTGGTTATACAGGTATATTAACACTAACTGTACCCTTGTAGGGTATGGGCCTGTCTGTAGTGATGTTATCGGTTATACAGGTATATTAACACTAACTGTGCCCTTGTAGGGTATGGTCCTGTCTGTAGTGATGTTATTGGTTATACAGGTATATTAACACTAACTGTGCCCTTGTAGGGTATGGGCCTGTCTTTAGTGATGTTATTAGGTTATACAGGTATATTAACACTAACTGTGCCCTTGTAGGGTATGGGCCTGTCTGTAGTGATGTTATTGGTTATACAGGTATATTAACACTAACTGTGCCCTTGTATTCCAGGACTCTCTTGGTGTAAGCACTTTCATTTTAACACCCCTCTCTCTCTCACCTACATCTCACCATCCTTCAATCGCCGCTGTTCACCCATTGCCCTCAATGAAGCACTAGAGAGGAAATTGATTAGATTGAAAGCTTAGCAAAGAGTGTTAATGATAAGATAATGTTCAGTTATTAATCTCACACATTTGGTACCATTGTGATGTAGATGGCAAACATGTCTGTTGGCTTAGATCATTAGCATGAACATTCTTTCAAATGTGAAAAAAGTCATAATGTACTCGGCTGATTATATTTGAAATGATACCATGAGGATTGAAGGATAATAGTGTGATATATCATAGATGTACATTTTAAGTTCAACCTCATATTCTGGGAATTTTCTGATTCCTTAAACATGATTACAGGTAGTTGAAACTATTCTTTACTATATGTTATTGACAACAACAAAAAAGACAAAAAAAAGCTTAATAAAGCATTTTAGAAATATGTCAAAACCAATTATCTTTTCTGAATCCCCACTTTGTCACTGCATGATATGTATGTACCTAAATGTATAAGTCCCTTTCTCCTATTTGCTTACCACTGTCTCCTTCGTTACAATATTTCCCAGAATTCCCTGTCCTTTATCACCTTAAGTCATCTGTCATGTATATTTTGTACCCATTATATGAAGCTGAATGTTTATTTGCATCCTTCTAAATATTGACCCGTACAGTGTTGAATTTCATATCTTGTTAAAGCCATGTATTTCTAAAAAAAAAAAATTGAAAAAAAATGATACATTGTTGAAATGACCAGAAATACATGTCATTATAAATAAGTTGATAGATTTGTGATAGTAGAACTGAAGCCTGCATCCCTTACACTTTTAGTGCTTGTTGATCAGCAATGTGTGGCAATTTGAGTCAAAATATATGTAGTCACTCAGTAAGTAAAAATCACAAGTTGTTTGAGCGGAGTTAAAGTAACATTTCCATGTCTAGAATGTTTTGATTTAATAAACTTGTAAAATTTAAGGAAATGTAGAAGTGTTACTTTAACCATTCTTGTTGCATTCATTGCACACATCTCCACATTCTACTGCTGAAGATAGCTCACTCTGACATTTACCAGGAATCTTTTGTTCGGGTTAAGTGAAAGCTCACTCTGACCTCTATTTGGTTGGGATTGGAGATAGCTCACTCTGACCTCTACCAGGAATCATTTGTTGGGGTTTGTGATAGCTCACTCTGACCTCTACCAAGAATATTTTGGTTGGGGTTTGGAGATAGCTCACTCTGATCTCTACCAGGAATCTTTTGGTTGGGGTTTGGAGATAGCTCACTCTGATCTCTACCAGGAATCTTTTGGTTGGGGTTTGTGATAGCTCACTCTGGTCTAAATATATACCTGTGGTTCTGGAGGTTTAGTTGGGTGGACTATATTATAGACCTGTGGTTCTGGGGGTTTGGTAGGGTGGACTATGTTATATATACCTGTGGTTCTGGGGGTTTGGTTGGGTGGACTATGTTATATGTACCTGTAGTTCTGGGGGTTTGGTTGGGTGGACTATGTTATATATACCTGTGGTTCTGGGGGTTTGGTTGGATGGACTATATTATATATACCTGTGGTTCTGGGGGTTTGGTTGGGTGGACTATGTTATATATACCTGTGGTTCTGGGGGTTTGGTTGGGTGGACTATGTTATATATACCTGCTGTTCTGGGGGTTTGGTTGGGTGGACTATGTTATATATACCTGTGGTTCTGGGGATTTGGTTGGGTGGACTATGTTATATATACCTGTGGTTCTGGGGGTTTGGTTGGGTGGACTATATTATATATACCTGTGGTTCTGGGGGTTTGGTTGGGTGGACTATGTTATATATACCTGTGGTTCTGGGGGTTTGGTTGGGTGGACTATGTTATATATACCTGTGGTTCTGGAGGTTTGGTTGGGTGGACTATGTTATATATACCTGTGGTTCTGGGGGTTTGGTTGGGTGGACTATGTTATATATACCTGTGGTTCTGGAGGTTTGGTTGGGTGGACTATGTTATATATACCTGTGGTTCTGGGGATTTGGTTGGGTGGACTATGTTATATATACCTGTGGTTCTGGGGGTTTGGTTGGTGGACTATGTTATATATACCTGTGGTTCTGGAGGTTTGGTTGGGTGGACTATGTTATATATACCTGTGGTTCTGGGGATTTGGTTGGGTGGACTATGTTATATATACCTGTGGTTCTGGGGGTTTGGTTGGGTGGACTATGTTATATATACCTGTGGTTCTGGGGGTTTGGTTGGGTGGACTATGTTATATATACCTGTGGTTCTGGGGGTTTGGTTGGGTGGACTATGTTATATATACCTGTGGTTCTGGGGGTTTGGTTGGGTGGACTATGTTATATATACCTGTGGTTCTGGGGATTTGGTTGGGTGGACTATGTTATATATACCTGTGGTTCTGGGGGTTTGGTTGGGTGGACTATGTTATATATACCAGTTGTTCTGGAGGTTTAGTTGGGTGGACTATGTTATATATACCTGTGGTTCTGGAGGTTTGGTTGGGTGGACTATGTTATATATACCAGTTGTTCTGGAGGTTTAGTTGGGTGGACTATGTTATATATACCAGTTGTTCTGGGGGTTTGGTTGGGTGGACTATGTTATATATACCTGTGGTTCTGGGGGTTTGGTTGGGTGGACTATGTTATATATACCTGTGGTTCTGGGGATTTGGTTGGGTGGACTATGTTATATATACCTGTAGTTCTGGGGGTTTGGTTGGGTGGACTATGTTATATATACCTGTGGTTCTGGGGATTTGGTTGGGTGGACTATGTTATATATACCTGTGGTTCTGGGGGTTGGTTGGTGGACTATGTTATATATACCTGTGGTTCTGGGGGTTAGGTTGGGTGGACTATGTTATATATACCTGTGGTTCTGGGGGTTTGGTTGGGTGGACTATGTTATATATACCAGTGGTTCTGGGGGTTTGGTTGGGTGGACTATGTTATATATACCTGTGGTTCTGGGGGTTTGGTTGGGTGGACTATATTATATATACCTGTGGTTCTGGGGGTTTGGTTGGGTGGACTATGTTATATATACCTGTGGTTCTGGGGGTTTGGTTGGGTGGACTATGTTATATATACCTGTGGTTCTGGGGGTTTGGTTGGGTGGACTATGTTATATATACCTGTGGTTCTGGGGGTTTGGTTGGGTGGACTAAGTTATATATACCTGTGGTTCTGGGGGTTTGGTTGGGTGGACTATGTTATATATACCTGTGGTTCTGGGGGTTTGGTTGGGTGGACTATGTTATATATACCTGTGGTTCTGGGGGTTTGGTTGGGTGGACTATGTTATATATACCTGTGGTTCTGGGGGTTTGGTTGGGTGGACTATGTTATATATACCTGTGGTTCTGGGGGTTTGGTTGGGTGGACTATGTTATATATACCTGTGGTTCTGGGGGTTTGGTTGGGTGGACTATATTATATATACCTGTGGTTCTGGGGGTTTGGTTGGGTGGACTATGTTATATATACCTGTAGTTCTGGGGGTTTGGTTGGGTGGACTATGTTATATATACCTGTGGTTCTGGAGGTTTAGTTGGGTGGACTATGTTATATATACCTGTGGTTCTGGGGGTTTGGTTGGGTGGACTATGTTATATATACCTGTGGTTCTGGGGGTTTGGTTGGGTGTACTATGTTATATATACCTGTGGTTCTGGGGGTTTGGTTGGGTGGACTATGTTATATATACCTGTGGTTCTGGGGGTTTGGTTGGGTGGACTATGTTATATATACCTGTGGTTCTGGGGATTTGGTTGGGTGGACTATGTTATATATACCTGTGGTTCTGGGGGTTTGGTTGGGTGGACTATGTTATATATACCAGTTGTTCTGGAGGTTTAGTTGGGTGGACTATGTTATATATACCTGTGGTTCTGGAGGTTTGGTTGGGTGGACTATGTTATATATACCAGTTGTTCTGGAGGTTTAGTTGGGTGGACTATGTTATATATACCAGTTGTTCTGGGGGTTTGGTTGGGTGGACTATGTTATATATACCTGTGGTTCTGGGGGTTTGGTTGGGTGGACTATGTTATATATACCTGTGGTTCTGGGGATTTGGTTGGGTGGACTATGTTATATATACCTGTAGTTCTGGGGGTTTGGTTGGGTGGACTATGTTATATATACCTGTGGTTCTGGGGATTTGGTTGGGTGGACTATGTTATATATACCTGTGGTTCTGGGGGTTGGTTGGTGGACTATGTTATATATACCTGTGGTTCTGGGGGTTAGGTTGGGTGGACTATGTTATATATACCTGTGGTTCTGGGGGTTTGGTTGGGTGGACTATGTTATATATACCAGTGGTTCTGGGGGTTTGGTTGGGTGGACTATGTTATATATACCTGTGGTTCTGGGGGTTTGGTTGGGTGGACTATATTATATATACCTGTGGTTCTGGGGGTTTGGTTGGGTGGACTATGTTATATATACCTGTGGTTCTGGGGGTTTGGTTGGGTGGACTATGTTATATATACCTGTGGTTCTGGGGGTTTGGTTGGGTGGACTAAGTTATATATACCTGTGGTTCTGGGGGTTTGGTTGGGTGGACTATGTTATATATACCTGTGGTTCTGGGGGTTTGGTTGGGTGGACTATGTTATATATACCTGTGGTTCTGGGGGTTTGGTTGGGTGGACTATGTTATATATACCTGTGGTTCTGGGGGTTTGGTTGGGTGGACTATGTTATATATACCTGTGGTTCTGGGGGTTTGGTTGGGTGGACTATGTTATATATACCTGTGGTTCTGGGGGTTTGGTTGGGTGGACTATGTTATATATACCTGTGGTTCTGGGGGTTTGGTTGGGTGGACTATATTATATATACCTGTGGTTCTGGGGGTTTGGTTGGGTGGACTATGTTATATATACCTGTAGTTCTGGGGGTTTGGTTGGGTGGACTATGTTATATATACCTGTGGTTCTGGAGGTTTAGTTGGGTGGACTATGTTATATATACCTGTGGTTCTGGGGGTTTGGTTGGGTGGACTATGTTATATATACCTGTGGTTCTGTGAGTGGGAAGGGATGTATTTTTCTTTTGTGATTTACTTGGTATCAGAAGTATATCATAAGAAATGTTGATAAATGGCCACATATTAATGTTGAACACTGTCATTCAGTTGGTACTGTTACTGTTGTGGGACTAAAAAAGTGGCAGATGAGCTGAATTAATTAAAGTGATATGTTTACTGTATACAGGATTTGTATGTATAATATTGGAAATAAGCTATCATTTATAGATAGTGTATCATGTGTAGGTATTTCAATATACAATTTCATAACTAAGTATACCAATCAAAAGTAGAATTTATGTCAATCTACCTGGGGAAATCTTCCTTGGAGATTCACAATGTGAACGGAGCTATAGCCTGGTGATTAGTTGTCTCCCTTGTCTTATGCTTCACTTACTACTCTGACAGGGTATTACTGTAGATGATAGTCGTATCAAAGCCATCAATGACCTGGCCACCAAGCTCATCTCACAGGGACGAACAGACACCATGGCCGTCAAACAGAGGAGGGACGAGATGAACCAAAAGTAAGTTCGAGATCAGATATACAAACTAACAAGTGGTTCTAAATTGTATCTTAAAATTTATGTTAAAATTTGTTTTTATGATCCTTATAGTCACATTAATGGCAGAGACATTTTCTGTTTCTGTTCTATAGTCTGAAAGCATTAGACTTTTACTTTGTTCTGTGATATCTCACTTATACCAGAGTAATACTCAAAGGTCACTATTTATGACCTATACAACTCATATAACATAATATGATACATTTTCATTGACACCTGTTAGATGTTGTACTAAGCTCCTGATATCAGTTAGGGCTAGATGTTACGTCTTAACACAATGCTATTTATAACTAGGTGGAAAGATATCCAGGGTGACCTTAACAGCTACAAACAGAAGTTGGCAGCTGCCTTGGAGATCCACGCCTTTAACCGTGACGTAGATGACATTGATGACCGTATCAATGAGAAGGCTGTGCTGCTGGCCAGTGAGGACATGGGCAAGGACTTGCCTGCCGTAGAGGCCCTGCAGAGGAGACAGGAGGAGATGGAACGGGATATGACCGCACTTCAGACTCAGCTCGAGGTAATACTCGTAATAAATAAGTATGAACACTTCGAAGACATATTTTAAAACAAGAAGTTTTACCTGATTCTGTGGGGGTTACATTTCATTTTAAAACAGTTTCAAAGTCCTGAATTTGCAAAATTGAAATACTTGTATTTGCCAGTTGAAGAGGGATACATTTGAAACTTTAATTTTGTGATTAATTTGAAATTGATTTTAAATGTTTGTTATCATGAACAGAGAATTGAGCTGCAGTGTCGTCAGCTCTGTAACAAGTATCCAGATATGGCAGATTCCATCCTATCTAAACAAAAAGAGGCCCAGGACAACTGGGAGAAACTGGAGGACCTCTCCGACCTCAGGTAGGCATGGTAACTGGACCACCGTTATAGATAGGAAGACTTCCAGGCTCATAAATGTCTCATATACTGTTTTAAAGTGGATCTGGGTGGGAATTGATATTGGATTCAATTATGTAGCATGTATAAATGTATATAATGTTAGTACAGTGTATTAAAAATCACCCTTAGGCTAGTACCTGCTCACAAGACATAATTATAAGTTCAGTTTTGAATCTCTCAATTTTGTTAATTTCACAAATTTTATTCTAAAATTATACTTACA
The DNA here is from genome assembly GCF_902652985.1 of Pecten maximus. Classification (NCBI taxonomy): domain Eukaryota; kingdom Metazoa; phylum Mollusca; class Bivalvia; order Pectinida; family Pectinidae; genus Pecten; species Pecten maximus. The sequence goes on along the minus strand of NC_047017.1, from coordinate 35,095,142 downwards.
GGAAGTCGAGGCTGGCAGAGTCCTACAAACTACAGAAGTTCCTGACGGATGCTAGAGAGCTGGTTAGTTATTACATTCATCATAAATGTTTGTTACGTTAATGCCTCTTGTTAATTATAGCAGAAGGAAAATTATCCTTCTCTCTGATTTTGAAATTGTAACAATAAACTTTTGAGGTCTTTTGCCATGAATTGTATTGTTGAATTACTTATCAAGCATGGTTTATTTTTTCTTCATGTGTGATGACCTTTGTAATATGTGACTTACTCAAGGTCAGATAACAGATGTATTTGCAGATAATATTGAGTAACAGGAGAGCAGTACAGGTCCTTTGGGACTGTTGTAAGTAAGTGGATGTATAAAGTGTATTTTACCTTAATGTTGAACTTTACAGATTGCCTGGTCAGGTGACATGACCACAAGGATGAATGCTGCTGACCTAGCCAAGGACGTTCCTGAGGCGGAGAGTCTACTACAGATGCACCACGAACGCAAGGTATCTTATAACACTCATACTGATTAATTACGGCACTTGATGACTCACAAAAAATTGTAAGAGATTTTTACCAACACTCAATGACAAAAAGTAAAACAAAATATTCTTAGGCACTCTATCAAACACACACAAAAAATGCAGAAGATTTCCAGCAACACTCAGTGCCGTAGATATAAATTACAGATTTTAATATTTTGCTGTTGGAACTTGTTATCTCTGTAATGTTATTTTTTTTATTGTTGCCCAGGCGGAGATTGATGGTCGTAAACCCCACTTTTCTGCTGCGAGAGAATATGGTAACAAATTAATAGAGTACAAACATTACGCCTCCGAGGAAATACAGAAGACCATCGGTCAACTTGACCACACAAAACTCTCACTGAATGGAGCTTGGGACAAACGCAATGTTGTCCTCACTCAATGTCATGACCTCCAGGTAAGGTCAAAGGTCACAATGTAGTTAGGTGATGGAATATATCTAGTCAAACATTGAATAGAAAAATTTGGTAGTTTTGATTTGAAATTAAAAAAATATTGAAATTGAAAATTCCTTATTTTCACTTAAGATTAGCTTGATTGAAATGTTTTGCAAACATTCTCTTTGTTGGGAATATAAAAGTTCCAGAATAAAATCTAACTTAAATTATATCACGTGAAATAAAACATGTATACACAAAATATTTTCTTGTATAATTATGTATAACAACATGGTTTGTCTACCTGTGATAGATTAAAAACATTTTGCTTTCACTTTTGACTCTTAATAACAAAAAATAAAGGTTGGTATAAACAAAATCTGATAATGTGAATTGATATTAAGGTTGGCATTATAGATTTCAATAGTGTTACATTGAGTGCACATAATAAGTGGTAGGTAAGCCAGATAGGAAATGTGATGATTGAAAATTTATGTAACCGCTTAGCTGATAACCATACCTGATTTTACAGGTTTTCATCGAGACAGCAGAGCAGGTGGAGTCGTGGATATCTACCAAGGAGGCTTTCCTGTCTAATGATGACCTTGGGGTAATATACACTTCTTAGAGGTCAATGTGTTTGTAAGGGATATATCATGTAATCATGTATTTAGCAGGAAAATCATGACAAGTAGTTTAGATATTTACTTTGACCAATAAGTATTATAAGAATGATCTGTTTGTGGTTTCAGAATACCTTGTACAGTGTTGAGGCCTTAATTAAGAAACATGACGGATTTGAGAAGGCGACCGCAGCCCAACAGGACCGACTGGAAGACCTGAAACAGTTCGCACAAAACCTGAGAGAACAGAACCACTACGCAACTCACGAGATTGTAGACCGCTGTCAGGCGGCAGTGGAACGCACCAGGCGGTTCATGGACCAATCAGCAGCCAGGAGGCAGAAGTTAGAGGATTCCAAAAACTACCAGCTCTTCCTCAGGAATATGTATGAAGTAAGTTGTAAGCCTGCTGATGATGCAAAACTACATAAGTGGAATAGCAGATTTATATAACATGACCAATATTTACTGTAAGTGCTTCTGACATTTGTAAGTTTTGAGGTAAACCTTGTCCTAGACTACTTAATTTGTTACGCAAACTCTTATTGCTTCTAGGGGGTACAGTTCTATATTGATGGGGAACATATTAAGAAGAAATCGTTATGGTAAAAAAAGCATATGAATATAGGCAGGAACAAAGTGGATCAGATGAAGGATTAATTCTGAACTCATTTATTTCAATATTTCCCATCATCTTTTTTAAAATTCCTCATTGCGTTTGTAATTTAGGTGTCTAACTGGATAAATGAGAAGCTCCAGGTTGCCCTTGATGAGTCCTACCGGGACCCTACCAACCTACAAGCCAAGCTACAGAAGCACCAAGCGTTTGAGGCTGAGGTGACTGCCAACAGGAACCGTGTGGACGCCGTTGTAGAGGTAGGTATTATACAAACTTCTTTGCAGAACACCTACATATGACGTTTGAGTTTAAAGCCAGGCCTAGGGTGAAAACTATTCATCAGGTCACCACAAATGGATTCTTCAAACTTTCATATTTTCAGGATATTTTGGAAAGACTTGAAACTTGAGATAATTTTCCTTGTCATCATATACTTCTTAGCTTTTATTCATGATTACAACCAGATAGAAATTTTAAACAGTTTACATCAAACCCTTTATTGCTATATCATAATACTTATTTCAGTTCTGGTTTCATTTAACAGAGCTGTGAACATGCAATATCATAATACTTCTTATTTCATTTCTTTAACAGGAGGGCAAGGGACTGGAAAAAGAAGAGCACTACGCCAAGACTGATATAGAGAAGCGACTGAACGAGTTAGAGTTGAGTTGGGAAGCTCTCATGGCAGCCAGTGCTGAAAAGAAGGACAGGCTCCAGGACGCCTACCAGGTATATCATATACGCATAATATTTGTCTGCCAAAATTTAATTTATGGGATAGCACATTAGTTGATTTAAATGATGTAAATTGAGAATATGATGGGATATAATGATATTACAGTTGCATGGCAGAGTTAGTAGGGAAGTTGATGATGTAAATCAGGACTAACAATCAAGGTAAATACAGTATGCTACGGCTTGTTTTTTCGTTAATGAAAACCCTCAGTACCATGTTGTTGTTGTAGGCACTGATGTTCAATCGAGTGGTGGATGACCTCATGTCATGGATGGAAGATGTGGAGTCACAACTCATGTCAGAGGACCATGGCAAGGACCTCACCTCCGTCAACAACCTTCTCAAGAAACACCAGGTGAGACCTTGTTATCAGAGGGATTACATTGTAGTAATGATAATTAAAGGTGGCCATTGATCATTTAATGTCTTTACCTCATTTTCACGTTACTCAATTACCTTCTAATCATTTGATAAAATTTCCTGAAAGTTGCTGATTTCTCAATATACGTAATGTAACACTAGCTGATCAAACACTATTCTGATGCCTGTGTCTGTTGGAGATCTCCGATATTCTAGTTGGACTCCAGATGTGTTAGTTCCTACCTCCTGGTTTTAAGTAGTATGTCAGGTGTGTCTACATTTCAGATAAAGAGTGATATATACTAAAGATGTGTGATTGTTTTTACAGATGCTAGAACAGGACATCCAGATCCATAGAGAGAAGGTGACCGATGTCCAGGACGCTGCTCAGGTGTTCAAGGAGGCTAAACACTTTATGAACAAGGACCTGCAAGCTAGGGCCAAAGAAACATCTGACAGGTATGTCACTGTGACAGTGTATAACATTTACTCCTCCTAGTAGTTCCATTCCTCACACCAGGTAGAATTTGTCTGAATGTTGTTACTTTTGACCTCCAACAGATACAAGTCCCTGACAGAGCCTTGCACCATCAGGCGTGACAACTTGGAAGAGGCACTGTTGATGTATCAATTCTACCGTGATGCAGAGGATGAGATGTCATGGATACAGGACAAGAAACCAGTCGCCTCTTCCACTGATCTCGGGGCCTCATACCCAGCCGTCCAGAACCTAATGAAAAAACACCAGGTGTGTATTCATATAAAGTATGAATGAAAAAAAATTTGATGAGTATATTCTGACAATTTCCTTAATACTGGTGACATTAATTACTTAGGACTAGTGTATAAATACCCACCAAACTTGTAATTACAGGCATTAGAGGCAGAGATCATCGCTCATGAACCTCTGATTGATGAGGTAGCTAGTAATGCACAGAGAATGATTCAGTCCAAACATTTTGCCAGCCAAGACATCGAGGTACGACTTGATGAACTACACCGCGACCTTCAGCAGCTCAAGGAACAGACATCCGTCCGCAAGGTCGCTCTACAAGACTCCCTGGAATCTCAAAAGGTAACATTTTTATCAATGAATAATTTATTGTAAACTGTGCCAAAAATCTTGAGACTGAGAGATTTACAAACTTAAATTTGGTGTTGTAAGATGAATGGTTTGGTATGGTTAACTATAAACTAGTCTCATGATTGGATGCAGGTTATTTTCATCTACATCAAAAGTTTAGCAAATTCGAAATCAAATAGTTCTTTATATTTGAATTGTAAAGTGTATATTAAAAGAAAGTTTCATTACTAGATCAACAAATTTTGATTTCATTTCCATGTTTTCATTGTCTTGATGGTTTTACGGCTGTGTCTTACAGTTTTACGCTGAGATAGCCGAGGCTAACAGCTGGATGGATGAGAAGATTCCTGTCCTCAGTAGTCCTGACTACGGTAAAGATGAGGATACCGTACTGGTATGTATAGACTCCTCAGGTTATAGGTCTAACTAATACAAACATAATTCAACAATACTTATTATATTGTAACGCAAATATTGTCATATGATTAATGAGACCATGAACATCATGAACCTGTGAACAACACAAACAGCTATCAAAAAGATGTGTAGAGAAACATTATAGTTGATATATAAGGAATATTATCCTGATTTATTTCCTTGTTCCAGGCTTACACAAAGAAACTGGACGCCCTGGAGAGAGACATTGATAACTTTAGTAACAACATCGGTGAACTGGCAGCACTGAGTCGAACCTTAGTGGACAAGGGTCACTATGACAGTGAGAATGTCAAGAAACAACAGGTATGGACCAATCAGCTAAGTTATAGATTCACAACCCTAGGTGGTCACTCGATAATACACATCTTACTGGTGTGGACCAGATCATCTAAGTTATAGAGTCACAACCCTAGGTGGTCACTCGATAATACAAATCTTACTGGTGTGGACCAGATCATCTAAGTTACAGATTCACAACCCTAGATGGTCACTCGATAATACACATCTTACTGGTGTGGACCAGATCATCTAAGTTATGGTTCACAACCCTAGGTGGTCACTCGATAATACACATCTTACTGGTGTGGACCAGATCATCTAAGTTATGGTTCACAACCCTAGGTGGTCACTCGATAATACACCTCTTACTGGTGTGGACCAGATCATCTAAGTTATAGATTCACAACCCTAGGTGGTCACTCGATAATACACATCTTACTGGTGTGGACCAGATCATCTAAGTTATAGAGTCACAACCCTAGGTGGTCACTCGATAATACACATCTTACTGGTGTGGACCAGATCATCTAAGTTATAGATTCACAACCCTAGATGGTCACTCGATAATACACCTCTTACTGGTGTGGACCAGATCATCTAAGTTATAGATTCACAACCCTAGGTGGTCACTCGATAATACACATCTTACTGGTGTGGACCAGATCATCTAAGTTATAGAGTCACAACCCTAGGTGGTCACTCGATAATACACATCTTACTGGTGTGGACCAGATCATCTAAGTTACAGATTCACAACCCTAGGTGGTCACTCGATAATACACTTCTACTGGTGTGGACCAGATCATCTAAGTTACAGATTTACAACCCTAGGTGGTCACTCGATAATACACATCTTACTGGTGTGGACCAGATCATCTAAGTTATGGTTCACAACCCTAGGTGGTCACTCGATAATACACCTCTTACTGGTGTGGACCAGATCATCTAAGTTATAGATTCACAACCCTAGGTGGTCACTCAATAATACACATCTTACTGGTGTGGACCAGATCATCTAAGTTATAGAGTCACAACCCTAGGTGGTCACTCGATAATACACATCTTACTGGTGTGGACCAGATCATCTAAGTTACAGATTCACAACCCTAGGTGGTCACTCGATAATACACATCTTACTGGTGTGGACCAGATCAGCTTAAGTTATAGACTTACAACCCTAGGTGGTCACTCAGTAATAAACCTCTTACAACATGGTATTGCTCTACAAAAAGATATACTAGATGAAGACATACCATTCAAATTCAGAAATATTAAAACATGGCTTCCTTATTAATATGCTTATGTTCTGTATGATATCTACCAGTATCAGGGTTTAGTGACCAATATACTTGTTACAGATTTCGTCATTCTTGAGATCAACTTTAAAATTTAGTGTTCAGATTTTTAGCTTCCAGGAATTGTTAAAATTTATTTTCATTTGTTCATTATCTGTTGTGTAAATAATAATTATTCATGTTCTGTAGGCATCTGTTGAGAATAAACACAGCCATCTCCAGGATCTGTCCAGCCAGCGCCGTGCCAGACTTACCGATACGAAAAAACTGTACGAATTTTACCGTGAAGCAGAGGAGGTGACTGTCTGGATCTCTGATCGAGTCGTCATAGCAGCATCGGAGGACTACGGACAAGATCTTGAGCATGTGGAGGTCAGTTTGTATGAATGAAGAAATAGCTGTAGTAGCTTTCATTATTCAGCTGACTTATTAATTTGGAATTAAAAAGCTGGAAATCTGACTGAGATATCTTCAATGTTGATCTTTTAGATAATTTGAAGTTAAAATTTAAAAAAAGGTTTTTCTTTAAGTGAAAGGTTTGTAGAAAGTTTTGTGAAGCGAAAGTTTTGGAGGTTATACTTAAATGTAGCATACACACCCATTGACTTATCACTCCTCCTACAGATGTTGCAGCAGAAGTTTGAAGACTTTATCCATGACCTCAACTCGAGCGAAGAGAGAATCACAAAGGTTGAAACCATGGGAACCACCATGATTGAAGCAGAACATTTTGAGTCTGAGAAGATCAAGATGAGATTGGAGGAGATTAATCAGATGTGGCTGGAATTAAAGGATGTTACTAAGGCTCGACAAGATGTAAGTGTCTACAGGGAGGTATCTACTGCCGGGTCGTGATGTTCAAGGTTATATTATATATAACAGTCTACAGGGAGATATCTACTGCAAGATCGTAATGTTCAAGGTCATATTATATATAACAGTCTACAGGGAGATATCTACTGCAAGGTCATAATGTTCAAGGTCACATTATATATAACAGTCTACAGGGAGATATCTACTGCTGGGTCATAATGTTCAAGGTCATATTATATATAACAGTCTACAGGGAGATATCTACTGCAAGGTTGTAATGTTCAAGGTCACATATATAAATGTCTACCGGAAGATATCTACTGCAAGGATGTAATGTTCAAGGTCACGTATATAAATGTCTACTGGAAGATATCTACTGCAAGGTCGCAATGTTCAAGGTCACATTATATATAAACGTCTACAGGGAGATATCTACTGCAAGGTCGTAATGTTTAAGGTCATATTGTATTTTTCCTTTTCATAGTGGTCCTAACTTGTGTTGATTTATTTAGTAAATGTGAGCTTTCGGTAGGAGAACTCCGAGTATTAAGACCAAAGTTATTGTTGTATGATATTATTGTTACCTTGTAGAACAGTTGAAATATTTAAACTGTATGTATACAACAATGTTTTGTCACACAGGCCCTAGCAGCTGCTAAGCAGGTACACATGTATGGTAGGGACGCAGATGACACACTGGACTGGATCCAGGAGAAGGAAGGGCTTGTTACCAAAGATGAATTCGGCCATGATCTGGAAAGTGTGCGCGCACTACTTAGTAGACACGAAGGACTTGAGGTTAGTTTGAAGGTTACGCATAAAATTATCTTAGACACGAAGGACTTGAGGTTAGTTTGAAGGTTACTCATAAAATTGTCTTAGACACGAAGGACTTGAGGTTAGTTTGAAGGTTACTCATAAAATTATCTGTAACTGTATCTAAATCACAATTAGATTTTGTAAATTAAACATCACAGAATAACTGGTTTTTTTTGTGGAGGTAAAAATCAAAAAGTTGTTTATGATATGAGAACAGAAAACTGTATTATCAATGAATAAATACCAATTATAAATGTTCGGATCAATTATTAACCATGTATAACTTTGACCTTGATAATGTCATTGTTTCTGTGCAGCGTGACCTTGCAGCCATCAGTGAACAGGTGGAATCCATCACCAAGGAGGCGGAGAGACTGATCAGTCAGTTTCCAGATGCCCAGGAACATATCGCCATGAAACATGAGGAGATGGTGCAGTCCTGGAACAACCTTGTGGAGAAGGCCACACTGCGTAAGGAGAAGTTACAACAGGCTGACCAACTTCAGGTCTACTTCAACGATTACAGGGAACTCATGTAAGTTAGATTACAGGGAACTCATGTAAGTTAGATTACAGGGAACTCATGTAAGTTAGATTACAGGGAACTCATGTAAGTTAGATTACAGGGAACTCATGTAAGTTAGCTTGAAAAATTGTATTAATATGTTAGGATTTTACTGTACATGATACAGGAAACATTTATATAGAGGACATTGTATTAATATGTTAGGATTCTACTGTACATAATACAGGAAACACATTTATATAGAGGACATTGGGTTAATATGTTAGGATTTTACTGTACATAATACAGGAAACACATTTATATAGAGGACATTGTATTAATATGTTAGGATTTTACTGTACTGTACATAATACAGGAAACATTTATATAGAGGACATTGTATTATATGTTAGGATTCTACTGTACTGTACATAATACAGGAAACATTTATATAGAGGACATTGGGTTAATATGTTAGGATTTTACTGTACATAATACAGGAAACACATTTATATAGAGGACATTGTATTAATATGTTAGGATTTTACTGTACATAATACAGGAAACACATTTATATAGAGGACATTGTATTAATATGTTAGGATTTTACTGTACATAATACAGGAAACACATTTATATGTAGGGGACATTGTATTAATATGTTAGGATTTTACTGTACATGATACAGGAAACATATTTATGTAGAGGACATTATATTAATATGTTAGGATTTTACTGTACATAATACAGGAAACACATTTATATAGAGGACATTGTATTAATATGTTAGGATTTTACTGTACTGTACATAATACAGGAAACACATTTATATAGAGGACATTGTATTATACGTTAGGATTTTACTGTACATAATACAGGAAACACATTTATGTAGAGGACATTGTATTATATGTTATTTCTGATGAATGTTTGTTAGCTTACTAATTTGATGAACTTCACCAAAAGGTCAAATGAAGATGCTTTAAAAGTAGGCTGATTATATGACATGTATATTTTTCATCACTCATGAACTGTTTACACAGGAAATTAATTTGTAGAATTTGAAATTATAGCTTGATAATTGAATTTTACCCTTAAGATTTGTATATTGATATACTAATCAAATATTTTGAGGACAGTAATCTATGAACAAAGAAACAACACAATATTTATTGTCCTTACAGAGCATGGATTAATGAAATGATCGCCATCATCACATCAGAGGAACATCCACGAGATCTGTCTCTGGCTGAAGCCAAGATCACGTTATGTAAGGAACACAAGACAGAGATAGATAGTCGGGAGGAAGTCGTCAGCACCTTCAGGGAGACAGGACAAGTCATGATCCAAAATGGTCACTTTCTGTCCGACGAGGTGTGTACACAGGGTTTCCAGTTTTGTTTCTCTCAGTATGCTAATATAACAATCTACATATTGTGAATTTAAAAGGCACATGAATTTATTGATACATTTGAAATCTGACATGTCCACATGTTTTCCAGATTCAAGAGAAAGTGAAAGACCTAAACTCGGCCTGGGAAGCATTACTAAGTACATTTGAAACCTACAAAAGGATCTGTGACCAGAACCTTGAGGCCCAGGTTTGTAGATCTTGTGTAATAATTATGATTTATTTGATTTCTTGGTTTATTTCAAAATCTAACATGGTTTTAAGGCTGAGAAATAGAACTATGAGAACAGAAGTTGATGAGAATACATTTTCTTAGAATGGAGAAAACCTATATCAACTTTAAGCCAACTGTCGAAGGATGTATGTGTTTTATGTCAATAAAGTTTGTTGAGGAGATAGCAGGTTTAAAAAAGGTATAAAGATAGCCATGCTTTAGATTGTCCTTGATAATAATTATGACCTTGTACTTTTATCAGCAATTGAAACACGAGATGGAGCAGTTAGAAGCCTGGATGACTATCAGGGAGCCGTTAATGAAGGAAAAGAATTATGGGAGCAACATACAGGCTGTCGAGGAGTTACTACGGCGACAGGATGACTTTGAGAAAACTGTTGAAGCTCAGTCGGAAAAATTCAAAGGAATATGTCGTAGAACACAGGTAAGATTCTGAGAGAATTTATGTTATACAGTGGTTAGAAGTTCTCAAAGTTTCTAGGAAAATTTACCTTTATGTTCATTGTTTACCTGCACTTTGACTTTTACACACCAGTAATTTTCAAAGTGTTGAGACTGTAGTTAGATGTAAAACTCGGTTTCTGTGTGTAACAATGATTCACTATAAAGCAGTGTGTCCCTTATTACTGACACATCTTCTTTCCATTTCTAGTTAGAACAGGCAATCCTAGACAAGAAGCAGCAGGAGATTGAACAGGAGAATGCCAGAAGGGAGATGGAGAGACTTGAGGAGATCAGAAAACGCGAGCAGGATAGAATCATGGAGGTAAAATGAGCGTTTCCTACTCAATGTGGATGGTGTCGTAACTTCTGTTGTGGATTGTTTGTAATACCTGGTGGTCTGTCTGGTTTGTGTCCGACCTGTCTGTCTGTATTATGTATGTCTGTAACATCTGGTTGCATATCTGTTTGGTTTTTGTCTGTCCGTCGGTCCACCTGTCTGTCTTTAAGTAACACTTGGTGGATCCATCCCTGAACTGCTGAATTTTATGTAAGTTAGAATTAGTATGGTAGATGATATTGGATCTGACCTTATCGGAATGGATCTTGGAAAACATATATAGCTACTTATATTCACACAGCATATTGTTTGTGTATTCTTCAGTATGTATATGTTATAATCAGTAGGAAACTTCATGAAACTGTTTTATGATATAAATTAATATCCTTAATGTGATTTAATATCTATAAGACCTTTATACATTAGGGCTGTTCCAAAATTATCTATGTGGGAGTGGAGAGTTACTTTTTGTACGGCCGCCATGAAATGGGAGTGCATATAGTGTTACTCATGTCCGTCTCGTCCCGTCCTGTCGCGATGCAATGTAACTAGCTAATCTCAGGAACTGCTGAGGTTTTGGGGTGTCTAGTGGCCAAGGGGGGCATTTATTTCTTAGACATTTTCTAGTTAAGAGACCCCATCACCCAGCAAATATCAAGACCTATTGAGTGTAAGGAATACCAGAAAAATTGGGGTTTACCTGATCACCAATGAAAATTTAATACAAATACCTCCCACCCTTCCATAACAGATAATTCTGGCTCTTAGCCTTGTGCAATTTAAATTTGATAATTTTTCAATAAGAAATCAATATATTTAAAAGGACCAGGTAACAGAATAGTTTCTTGACCAAATTAGGAACTTAACAGTTGAAGGTGAATCTTTTGCCTGTGTTCTATATAATAGATTAGCATTGTGTTTATTAACATTTTATTATTGAAAAAAATTGTCACTGGCATTGGATAATTAGATATTCAAGTAAAGACTTTATTAGAAGTAAAAATAAAATATAAAAAGAAATCTTCTTGGTAATTTTCATGTTACCTTAATATATAGTTATGTGAATTTAAAAGAATTTTTTGAAATAATTTAATATTTAAATCCCTTCTGTATGCAATAATGATTAAAGAAAAGAGATTCTGTTATGGATAAACTATAAACGTAGAGTTTTGAAATGATCAGAATTGTTGAATGTCATTCAATGAAATGTCTTTTTTTGCAGACTGTGCAGAGTGTATGTTTGGTTTTTTTGCTTGATCAGTGTTTTTGCAATTTTATTTTTACTGCTTAATACTGTTGTCTTGTCCTGTTTTGTTGCTAAACTCAGCTTTTAGCTGGAATGATGTCGTTTAAGTTATCAAGCTAATTTTTACCATGTGTTCATACTCAGATTGACTTTTCATTCACGTTTTATTTAACATTGATGTACCATCATCGAGTGTGGCAAGTCAACTTAGTGTTACTGCTAAAATCTGTTTCTGATGTTTGTATAGGTCTTAACTGTCAGAGAGAACAAATTTTTAGTGTTATGGCTAAAATCTGTTTCTGATGTTTGTATGGGTATTAACTGTCAGAGAGAACAGAATTTTTTAGTGTTACGGCTTAAATCTGTTTCTGGTGTTTAATGTATAGGTATTAACTGTCAGAGAGAACAGAATTTTTTAGTGTCACAGCTTAAATCTGTTTCTGGTGTTTAATGTATAGGTATTAACTGTCAGAGAGAGAAAAGTAATCATGTCTAACAGCGTAGTTTGTGTAAGCCACAGAGACAATTACATGTTTAAATCTTGTGGAGTTTGAATATTAATTCAGTGTTATACAGTATTAACTGACAATAAACACTATAATCCATTCAATTTTAAAAGTTTATATTTTTCACACAGAGAAAAATTGTTAGAATCTTTATTGAAGGACAAATGGTATAGGTATGCCATTTCTTACCTTAGCTATCTATACTCAAGTCATTTGGGCTGATTGATTTAGAATTTGAACACAAACTCTTGTGTTTTTAGTTAGTGTTAAATGTGGTCATGTTGCATGAAGGCTTTGTTATCATAGTGATTCAGACAGATATGAAACAAGTTATGCATGGATTTCATTTAAATTTGAAAAATAAAAATTTACATTTTTTTGGTTTTTACTCTTAGACTAGTCAAATGATTTTCTGTTGATATAGCAATTTTATCTGAAGAAATTCAACATGAAAAATGACATTAAATTCTCACAAGATAGCTTGAATAGCATAATTTGCTTCGCAAGTTCTTGTTCATGTTTCTGAAACCCCTTTCTGACTCCCTTCTTCCTCTATTAATCTACAGCTGTGTAAAGCTTTGCTGTAAGTATACAGGGGTACTTACATGATCGCCTTTTCAGTAATTCATCATACAAACTAACTGCTAGCTTTTGTGTAGAACTTGATAAACAGACTCCTTTGTATGGTGGTTTGGAATAAACCTAAATCAGAATACTATATACATTCGTTTTTATCACAGGAAAGAAAACGAGAGGAGGAGCAGAGGAAGGCGCGGGATGTCCTCCTCAAACGACAGAAAAGTGGCGATGTTTCGTCTGACGAGGATGACGCGTAAGTATTTTATGATGTTGTTGGATGTGTTGCTCTTGAAGATTTTCAAAAATTTGTTCTGAAATTCATTTTTCTCACCCTGGAAGTATTTAATATAAACTCTGTAAATTGGTCTCCCTTTGACAGAGTTATGATAATTGAGACACTATTACATGGAATGAATGAACTGTAACTACATTGTATTCATTTTACATACATAAAAAACTTTGTGAATATAAAGTTGTCCTACTGTTTTACTATATAGTATGATCGAATCAAAAGGTGGTGGTTAGATGCCATACTGTAAAATACATTTTCATTAGAAATAAATGATGATCTGTTGATGTATTCTAGTGACAGAGACAAGTTGGATCGTAACACTGTGAAGAATCTGATTGGTCGTTCACATAGTATAAAGAAAAACAAGGGAGATAAGAAAGGGGACAAGGAGAGTAGTGGAAAAGAGGTACGACGAGCCATCAGTTTCAAGGCTCGTACTGATGGTGCAGGCTCCCCTCCGCCGGTGCTACAAAAAGCTTATGAATTTAGACAAGGGGAGGGAATAGTTCAAAATGACAGTGATGAGCTGGACGCTCCAACCCTGCCAGATGCCCCACCTCCAGAGATGCTGGGTGTGAATGACCAACAGGCTATGCCTGGAAGGTCGCCTCAGCTCAGCCCCAAACAGAAACGTATCGAGGCTCTCAAGGACGATGGCAAAGATAAGAAAAAGAGGACTCCTAGTTTTAATCTTCGAAGACGAACACGTAGTTTTAAGGAAAAATATAAACTTCCTGATAATTTACCCCCTGCAGAAGTTGAAGGACTTTTAGAACGCAAGCAGGAATTACAAACTGGTGGTAAAAAAGCCACAATTCGGTCCTGGAAATCTATGTATACTGTATTATATGGACAAATTATGGCATTTTTCAAAGACAAGGAAGGTAAGATATTTCCTTTATTACTGTCAATATGTCACATCAAAGTCCATGAAGTTGTATATCCTGTTTATAATGTGTGAATCTGTTGAAAATTGATGTTGTAATGAACAAGCTGACATTTGGAAATCTTTATGGTGGCCAGTTATAGATTATAAAGAGAAATTGAGATACTCAGTGTATGTATTTGTGTGTGTGATATGTATGAGGGAGGGCGGTTGTCAACAAGTCCTTTTTGTTATGTTTTGGTAATTTGTTGAATACTTTTTGAGCTGAACTTGATGTCAGTTGTGTGTATAGATATAAAGAAAACCCTACATCCTGTACAGGATCTTTCCTAAAATTGTTAGTCTTGACATGTTGATACCATCTCTGTATACAACCAAAGCACACGACCATAAATGAATATTGTGACAGGATAGAGTCGAGAGGTATTAATATAATGAATAAGATAATGGTTCTTTGTCATAATTATAGTGAATATATTCAGAAACTGAACCATTACCTGTTTATGTTAGACATCATGACTCACATAATTGTACATTATTGTACAGATATGTCTCATATTCATGTAGTCAGTTACCTGCTTGGGAATTTTCGAAAAGAGTTGTACATACACTACAGAATCTGATTTTATAATTATATAAAACCCATCGGTATGTAGTGGAAGTTTCAACTTATGCAACCTTGTGTGACACTGTTTCTGATAATAGTTGTCTGTATTTAGAGACCACATTTGAAACTTCAAACTCTGTTGTTGTGTCAAGATACCATGAGAGATTGTTTTGCATATTCTCTATGTAGATGGTTAGATATGTAATGTTACAAATTTGTTCAACCCTGAATTTATTTGTTTGTTGAATATCCCCTTATTATAAAATTCCATGCATTGTAGGAAATTGTTATTCTATGTTATTACCGTTTTACATTACATTATATGGTAACTTGTTCAACATAGATATTTTGACTCTAGTATGACCAGTTTTGTGACCTTGCCTCATTGTTTTATGACCTTGTGTACTCATGCCTGATTATAGCATGACATTCATGTAGCTCTGCCTTCTAGGACTTTTATCTGTTGTGCCTTTATGACCTTGTATGACCTTGCCTGTCTGTATTTCAGCTTCTGCGGAGAAAGTGCCCTGTGCTCCGTCCCTATTCATACACAATGCTTACTGTGAAGCTGCCAGAGACTACCACAAAAAGAAAAATGTATTTCGACTACGACTCAAAGATGGTGCTGAATATTTACTGGAGGCAGGGAACCAGGGCGAAATGAATGATTGGCTGTCTAAAGTCAGCCATTTTGCAGGTAAAGGACATTCCAGAATGATGAATGCAAAATTCCAGATCTAGATATAAAAGTCTTTCCCCAATAGTGTTACTCCCTATCTGGTTATTGTGGTCCTGTAATAGCTATATAACATCTGAATGCCTGCTTATATCTGATACATGCCTATACTCCTGGTATATCTATCTTACTAATTTGTGTGCCTATTAAATCACTGTTGAAGACATGCAATCTGGTTTGAAATCTGGGGTTAGGGGAAATCAACATACCTGTATGAAATAGGGGAAATCAACATACCTGTATGAAGTAGGAGAAATTGACATACCTGTATGAAATAGGGGAAATCAACATACCTGTATGAAATAGGGGAAATTGACATATCTGTATGAAATAGGGGAAAATCAACATACTTGTATGAAATAGGGAAAATCAACATACCTGTATGAAATAGGGGAAATTGACATACCTGTATGAAATAGGGGAAATTGACATATCTGTATGAAAAAGGGGAAAATCAACATACTTGTATGAAATAGGGAAAATCAACATACCTGTATGAAGTAGGAGAAATTGACATACCTGTATGAAATAGGGGAAATCAACATACTTGTATGAAATAGGGAAAATCAACATACCTGTATGAAGTAGGAGAAATTGACATACCTGTATGAAATAGGGGAAATTGACATACCTGTATGAAATAGGGGAAATTGACATATCTGTATGAAAAAGGGGAAAATTAACATACCTGTATGAAATAGGGGAAATTGACATACATGTATGAAGTAGGGGAAATCAACATACCTGTATGAAAAAGGGGAAAATTAACATACCTGTATGAAATAGGGGAAATTGACATACATGTATGAAGTAGGGGAAATCAACATACCTGTATGAAGTAGGGGAAATCAACATACATGTATGAGTTGGAGAAATTGACATACCTGTATGAAATAGGGGAAATTGACATATCTGTATGAAAAAGGGGAAAATTAACATACATGTATGAAGTAGGTGAAATTGACATACATGTATGAAGTAGGGGAAATCAACATACCTGTATGAAATAGGGAAAATCAACATACCTGTATGAAATAGGGGAAATTGACATATCTGTATGAAATAGGGGAAAATTAACATACCTGTTTGAGATGTGAAAATTAACACACCTGTTTGAGATGGGGGGGGGGGGGGGGGGGGGGGGACTAACATACCTGTATGAAAAAAGGGGATATTAACATACCTGTATGAAATAGGGGAAATTAACATACCTGTATGAAATAGGGGAAATTGACATACCTGTGTGAAATAGGGGAAATCAACATAGCTGTATGAAATAGGGGAATAAACATTTAGATGATGTCCCTAATAACCTACTATTACCAGGTAAAATGTGTATCAGTTTGAAGCTTATTAACCCTGTGATGCTCATTGAATGCTAATGAAAGTTTTAATGCTTTTAGCAGTGTTTGATACACACACAAAAGGCAAACCAGTATACATGTACATACCTGTGCTATAGGTAATGATATACATCCTGTTCTATTTTGAATTATTCATTAATGAATAAAAACACCCCAGACAATAGGTGAATGCTGTAGTCTAAATATAGCCATGTATGTACATGTATAAATGTATTGATTAATCACCTGTCTCAACCTGTCTCATATATATTTATACTGTATATTTAATCATTATGTATCAGTTAACTACCACATATTTACCCATATCTTAATTATATTACTCATGATATTTTCCTTTATGGCTATTGTAGCTCAGTTGCCCATGCACACAGATTCGGAATTCATACATAATTCTGATCAGGCGGACGACGATGGAGGTGACTTGTATTAACTTGTATTCTCCAGATTTTTTTTTTTTTTGGCATTTCCCTGCTTTTTACACTTGGCCATGTTTTTTTTCTCTTTGTGTAGCCAGGTTTTCTGTGTGGCACACAGGCAACAGCTCTGCATTCATCTTAAAGATAGAGAAGCTATGCTGTACACTTCATCCCTGAATGTGCATCAAAACAGTTTATTTATTTTACAATGAGAAGTTTGTATGATACCATTTTGAAAATTAGTGTCAAATGGTATCTTGTTTGGTCATAAAGGAAAGGAGTTATCTCCCTTCTCACAACCCAAAAACCAACACCTGCAATGAATTTACCTGATCAAATCTAACTTTAGGATGTAGAACTTTTATCCTATATGACCTACATTTTATATTGAGCTCTGCAAATTCAAAAGTCTTGAGATTTTGTTTGTGGTTAAGGATGAAGCACATATAAGGGTGAAGTGATACAGGTAATACGCTAAACTGTGTGTCGTTACCTTGTTTTGTCCATTCATCGTTGCTAAGCAGTTTAATTTTACCAGGACATCTCCATGGAAATACTCCGTCATGTCTATGTACTTACGTACCTAACATTCTGATACTGTATGTACTTACAATATAAATGAAGAACTCAAACAATATGAATCATAAAAGTGAAATAATGTAAAACCAGAGATTATTTCTAATATTGAATAAAGCAGCTGGTTAATGTTAATTAATTGATAAAGGTCGAGGACATAGGTGTATAAGATGACCTCTATAAAGGTCAAGGACATAGGTGTATAAAAAGACCTCTATAAAGGTCAAGGACATAGGTGCATAAGATGACATCTAGAAAGGTCAAGGACATAGGTGTATTAGATGATCTCTAGAAAGGTCAAGGACATAGTTGTATAAGTTGACCTTACACTGATTTTATCTCCAACCCCCAAGGGTTTTGCTGTCTGTGCATTTAGAACATAATAATTAAAGGTTGTCATATATGTGGAGCACATAAAAGGAAATTATTAGATGGGGAGCAGATCTAAAACCCTTGGGTGTCAATAAGAATTAGTTCCTACTGCTGTCAATGATTCAGAGAGAAATCAAACTTGAAGCTGCTTCTGTGATCATCCTAGTACCAGTGTAGGATGTTGTGATGTTAATTGTGTACCGTCTGTAAGCTGCCTATATACCAGATGTCTACAACCACTGAGCTTCCCAGAATCTCGCACTGAATATAACACAAACATAGAACTCATAAAACTTTATATCATTCATAAACGGTCAAGACGTACACTTCTAGCTATCCTACTTATGAACGTATTTATTATTGGGAGATGATAATGAAGTTTCACATTTGTGAAGAAATTTAACAGCTGATAGCTAGTGCCCTTGAGGAAAAGATAGTATTGATGTTACATATAGCATCCTTATACTATAGGTATTGTACAGATATCAGCAGGTGACCTTGACTGTCTTGTAGAGGTCAGACACATGAAAACTTTTGTGTGTATGTGATCTGTCGTACCTTTGGACTATGAGGATCTAACTTTGTAATGTCATATCTTTTCCTTTGGTGCTATATTAGCTAATCACTCTGATGTTACCCACACATTTTGTAAAGTTTTACACATTTGAATATGAATTAAACATTGGAATGCTAGCAAGTAATCTTCTGATTTAATCGGTTTTGCAAGTCATAAATACTTCTGCAAAGATCAATATATATTGCAGTATGTAGGCAAGAATGATCTTGGTCACTCTGAAAAAAACCATTCTTCTAAACCAGGTTGAAGAAGATATTTTCTAACAGTATTCACCATTTGTCTAGATGTCATCAAGTATAACTGTGATGTCTAGGTCAAATATCCATCAATATGTACTGAAAAATCCTCAACTGTATGATTATAAAGCACTTGTTTTAATTAATTGACTTTAAAAGAATACTGTTAGAAACAAGTTTCTGTAAACTGTTTGGCGACAAAGTTTTACCAAACTGTCATTATAGCCATTAAGCTAAAGTGCTGCTCATTGTAAGTGTATACTGCTATATTTATATGAAAATATACTGTTTAATTTTGTTGTGGAGCAAAGTTAAATATAATCATATTCAAAACAAGCTCTTAATTGGATTCAAGAAGATAATGAACTTTTAAATGCTAAATCACTAGCTATGTTTTATTCTTTTTTTTTCTTAATTTTAACACATTCCCATGTACAGCGGTATTTAAAATCATTCTCTTGGCTGTTGCTTAAGCTTTTTCTCTCTTTTCATTTCATCTTTTTTCATTAATTTTTGGTATATTTGCTGGTTTACTTTCTTTAAAGAAATCTTTTTCATAAATTAATGAGCATACCATGTAAATATTCTGATTTTATACCCAGGGGCAGAAGATGACATGCTGGAAGACTCAGAGTTGAGGGCAATATTTACAGGTATCATATGGTATAGAGTTGTCTTTCCTGGAGAGTGCAGAGCTGTATTGCTATGGAGACAAGGCTGTTTCAGACTGCTTCATATAGAATGCTCAAGCAGTTCTTTGGTTGGAATTAGTATTGTTTTTGCAGGTTTAAGGGCTTTATTTTATTTTATTGCATTTTGTTGAGTTTTCTTAAAATTTGCTGGAATGGTTTGCATGATGTTTGCCAAATATTGAAATTCAAAATTTAGCCTCATTTTCAAAGGAAGAAAAGTTTATTTCATGAGTACTTAAAATTGCTGCCTTAAGATGGAATGTAAATATTTAAATGAAAATGTAGAACAAAAGAAATAAAATCATGAAAAATTACATTGCTACTTGAAAGGCATGAGCATGCTTCTTTGAATGTGTCTGAAATGGTGCTCCTCTAACTGGCTACACAGGTGTGGGATTTCCCAAATCTTCTGGCTTTTTTTTTTTTTTTTTTTACACTGTGCCATTTTGTCATCATTTTTTCTTGTTGTTTTTTTTGTTCTTCTGTTGACTTCTTTAATTTGATATAGATTGATTTATTGCAGCTTTTTACTAACTTGTAGACGTTGCATATAGTATAAGCTTTCTAGAAGTCAGAAGATGTTAAAAGGAGATAACCTCTTCATTCTGCTGTAGAAAAAAAAGACTAGGCAATGTTCAATAAACGCTTCTATAAGCCATTGTGATGTCGGATGTTTGTTACGCAGGTTACTAAGTCAGATACATCTTAATAATTGGAAATGATGATTATAAAAACTGGCTTAGTAAGAAAAATATCTGCCTGAAAGTCTGCTAGGTGAGGATAAGACAGCTTGATGCTTATGTAAATAACACCGATCTTGAACACGAGAGAGATTGACACATTGAGTGACTATATGGTGTTGTTTTACAGATTTTCTACAACACTGTCATCCCCATCAATACTAATTCTAGAGGAATGTTAACAGCTATCTGCAAATGTGGCTTAATGTCATTGTAGTACTCATGGATTCACATTTTTACAAACTTGGAAACAGTAGTTTAAATGATGCCAATTCAGAACCATCATCTTGTATTATTCTTTGTAAATTATAGGCACATACAATTATCCATCATCATAGTAACATGTATGTGTAGATCAGCATGAAGATCACAAACAGAACCTGATTTGATTTTTCGTTAATAAAGGTCAAGGTCATACAGAAAGTCGAACATGTAAACTACCAATGAAATTACACATCTTTATTACTTAGGATCATGTATACCTGTAACCTGGAAATATGATAAAACATTGCTAGGAAACAAAAAATTCCAATTTATTAGCTCGTTACTTCTACTCGGCAATGCTTCTGTGGCATTGGTCAGGACATTTGGTAAAACGGTATCCACTGCTGTATGGTATGCTGTTACATACCATAGGGGCCTAATGGATCGGTAATACTAGTAAAAAGCTAGTAATTTTGTGTACTAATCACTGTAGTGTTGTTTGTTGTTCAATTTCAATTCCAAACAATTTTATTAACATAAACATTTATGACAAAAGTATTGGACATCAGGCAGAGCCTATTTAAGACCTCTCTACTGTTGAGAGTTATGACAATGTAGTGTTCAAGGACAGGGTAGTGGTCAGGTATTGAGAGTATATATCTGTATAGCTACAGGTAACTGTATGTGTCTTCAAAATTAGTATAAAATACATGTATTGTTCTCTTACTCTTCCATCTAATTGGATAACATTGTACACGGACATCATACATGGTGGTATATTATAAATGGGTGTTTACGTTGTACACGGACTACTTTCACAGTGTTGCAATGGATGTTTCGTTTGTTATGTAATGCTTTATACAGATGTCTAGGACGCTAGATTGTTTTACACTCTATTTCTTTCACAGATCTCTGTATAGGATAGTGTTTTCTGTTTGATTCCTTGCACTTCAATATTTAATGATGTGTTGTGTTAAACACTCCTGGTCACTATAGTAACCTGTACAACCTACAGGAGGCACCGTGGGTACATATAACACAGTCACCTGTACAACCTACAGGAGGCACCGTGGGTACATATAACACAGTCACCTGTACAACCTACAGGAGGCACCGTGGGTACATATAACAGTCACCTGTACAACCTACAGGAGGCACCGTGGGTACATATAACGCAGTCACCTGTACAACCTACAGGAGGCACCGTGGGTACATATAACACAGTCACCTGTACAACCTACAGGAGGCACCGTGGGTACATATAACACAGTCACCTGTACAACCTACAGGAGGCACCGTGGGTACATATAACAGTCACCTGTACAACCTACAGGAGGCACCGTGGGTACATATAACACAGTCACCTGTACAACCTACAGGAGGCACCGTGGGTACATATAACAGTCACCTGTACAACCTACAGGAGGCACCGTGGGTACATATAACAGTCACCTGTACAACATACAGGAGGCACCGTGGGTACATATAACGCAGTCACCTGTACAACATACAGGAGGCACCGTGGGTATATATAACACAGTCACCTGTACAACCTACAGGAGGCACCGTGGGTACATATAACACAGTCACCTGTACAACCTACAGGAGGCACCGTGGGTACATATAACTGTCACCTGTACAACCTACAGGAGGCACCGTGGGTACATATAACAGTCACCTGTACAACCTACAGGAGGCACCGTGGGTACATATAACAGTCACCTGTACAACCTACAGGAGGCACCGTGGGTACATATAACACAGTCACCTGTACAACCTACAGGAAGCACCGTGGGTACATATAACAGTCACCTGTACAACCTACAGGAGGCACCGTGGGTACATATAACAGTCACCTGTACAACCTACAGGAGGCACCGTGGGTACATATAACAGTCACCTGTACAACCTACAGGAGGCACCGTGGGTACATATAACAGTCACCTGTACAACCTACAGGAGGCACCGTGGGTACATATAACACAGTCACCTGTACAACCTACAGGAGGCACCGTGGGTACATATAACAGTCACCTGTACAACCTACAGGAGGCACCGTGGGTACATATAACAGTCACCTGTACAACCTACAGGAGGCACCGTGGGTACATATAACAGTCACCTGTACAACCTACAGGAGGCACCGTGGGTACATATAACAGTCACCTGTACAACCTACAGGAGGCACCGTGGGTACATATAACCAGTCACCTGTACAACCTACAGGAGGCACCTGTGGGTACTATATAACACAGTCACCTGTACAACCTACAGGAGGCACCGTGGGTACATATAACACAGTCACCTGTACAACCTACAGGAGGCACCGTGGGTACATATAACACAGTCACCTGTACAACCTACGGGAGGCACCGTGGGTACATATAACACAGTCACCTGTACAACCTACAGGAGGCACCGTGGGTACATATAACAGTCACCTGTACAACCTACAGGAGGCACCGTGGGTATATATAACACAGTCACCTGTACAACATACAGGAGGCACCGTGGGTACATATAACAGTCACCTGTACAACCTACAGGAGGCACCGTGGGTACATATAACACAGTCACCTGTACAACCTACAGGAGGCACTGTGGGTACATATAACAGTCACCTGTACAACCTACAGGAGGCACCGTGGGTACATATAACGCAGTCACCTGTACAGGAGTAAACTAGTGATAACACTGTCACCATGGTCACACACCAAACACTGTCACCATGGTCACACACCAAACACTGTCACCATGATCACACACCAAACACTGTCACCATGGTCACACACCAAACACTGTCACTATGGTCACACAACAAACACTGTCACCATGGTCACACACCAAACACTCACCATGGTCACACACCAAACACTGTCACCATGGTCACACACCACACAGCCTCCATGTTTTGATTATTGCCTTAATACACACAGTCACCCATGCTGTGAATGTGCTTGAAACCTTTTGCTAATAATGAATACATCCTTTTATTTGTTCGCTCACCTGGTCCGAAGGACCAAGGTGAGCTTATGCCATACCGTGGCGTCCGTCGTCCGTCGTCTGTCGTCCGTCTGTCCGTCAACAATTGACTTCTTCTTCATAACCACTGATCAGAATTTGACCAAATTTGGTCAGAAGCATCCCTATGGGTAGGGGACTCAAAATTGTACAAATGATGGGGCTGACCCCCCAGGGGCCTGAGGGGCGGGGTCAAAAGGGGTCAATTTGGCTACATTGATATAAACGACTTCT
The DNA here is from genome assembly GCF_902652985.1 of Pecten maximus. Taxonomy (NCBI): domain Eukaryota; kingdom Metazoa; phylum Mollusca; class Bivalvia; order Pectinida; family Pectinidae; genus Pecten; species Pecten maximus. The sequence goes on along the minus strand of NC_047017.1, from coordinate 35,070,945 downwards.
TCTCTGAAACCGAGCAAAGGATATTGCTCCTATTTGTCTGGAAGTATCACTATGGGGTGGGGATTCAAAATTGTACAAATGGTGGTGCTGACCCCCAGGGGCCTGAGGGGCGGGGCCAAAAGGGGTCAATTTGGCTATATTGATATAAACGACTTCTTCTCTGAAACCGAGCAAAGGATATTGCTCCTATTTGTCTGGAAGCATCACTATGGAGTGGGGACTCAAAATTGTACAAATGGTGGTGCTGACCCCCTAGGGGCCTGAGGGGCGAGGCAAAAATGGGTCAATATAGCTATATTGATATTAACGACTTCTTCTCTGAAACCGAGCAATGGATATCACTCATATTTGCCTGGTAGCATCACTTTGGGGTGGGGATTCAAAATTGTACAAATGATGGGACTGACCCCCTAGGGGCCTGAGGGGCGGGGCCAAAATGGGTCAATATAGCTATATTGATGATACCGACTTCTTCTCTGAAACCGAGCAATGGATATCACTCATATTTGCCTGGTAGCATAACTTTGGGGTGGGGATTCAAAATTGTACAAATGATGGGGCTGACCCCCAGGGGCCGGAAGGGCGGGGCCAAATGTGGTCATTTGGGCTATATTTATAAAAACAACTTCTTCTCTGAAACCGAACAAACGATATTGCTCATATTTTCCTGGTAGCATAACTTTGGGGTGGGGATTCAAAATTGTACAAATGATGGGGCTGACCCCCAGGGGCCGGAAGGGCGGGGCCAAATGTGGTCATTTGGGCTATATTTATAAAAACAACTTCTTCTCTGAAACCGAAACAAACGATATTGCTCATATTTGCCTGGTAGCAACACTATGGGGTGGGGATTCAAAATTGTACAAATGATCGGGCTGACCCCCAGGGGCCGGAAGGGCGGGGCCAAATGTGGTCATTTGGGCTATATTTATAAAAACAACTTCTTCTCTGAAACCGAACAAACGATATTGCTCATATTTGCCTGGTAGCAACACTATTGGGTGGGGATTCAAAATTGTACAAATGGTGTGGCTGACCCCCGGGGGGCCTGAGGGGCGGGGCCAAGAGGGGTCAATTTGGCCAAATTGATATGAACAACTTCTCATCTGAAACTAAGCAATATATATTGCTCAATTTTGACTGTGAGAATCCCTTTGGGGTAGGTTTTCAAAATTGTACAAATGGTGGGGTCTACCTCCCTGGGGGCTGTGGGGCGGGACCAAAAGGGGTCTATTCGGCTAAATTGATATAAACAACTTCTTCTCTGAAACTAAGCAATGGATATCACTCATATTTGCCTGGTAGCAACCCCCTAGAGTAGGGATTCAAAATACAAATGACAGGACTGACCCCCAAAAGGCCTGAGGGGCGGCGTCAAAAGGGGTCAATTTGGCTGTATTGATATAAGCGACTTCTTCTCTGAAACCGAGCAAAGGATATTGCTCCTATTTGCCTGGAAGCAATCACTATGGGGTGGGGATTCAAAGTTGTACAAATGGTGGTTCTGACCCCCTAGGGGCCTGAGAGGCGAGGCAAAAATGGGTCAATATAGCTATATTGATATTAACGACTTCTTCTCTGAAACTAAGCAATGGATATCACTCATATTTGCCTGGTAGCAACCCCCTAGGGTAGGGATTCAAAATTGTACAAATGACAGGGCTGACCCCAGAGGACCTAAGAGGCGGGGCCAAAAGGGGTTATTTTGGCAAAATTGATATAAACAACTTTTTCTCTGAAAATAAGCAATGGATATCTTTAATATGTGACTGGTAGCATTCACTTTGGTTAAGGATTCAAAATTGTACAAATGATGGGGCCAACCCTCTGGAGGCTGAGGGGCTGGGCCAAAAGGGGTCAATTTGGCTAAATTGATATGAACAACTTCTCTGAAACAGCTCATATTTGACTATTAGCATCCTATTGGGGTAGGGATTCAAAATAGTATAAAGGAAGGAGCTGACCCCCAGGGGGCAGAGGGCAGTGTCAAAAGGGGCCAATTGGTCTAAACAAGATCTTCTCTGAAACTAAGCAATGGATATCACTCACATTTGTGTGGTAGCATCCCTATAGGGTCGCGCCAAAAGTCAATTTCATTTCATGGATTAATGTACCTTTTGGCATTTTTAGTATTAAAATAAAACCAATGTACATGTACCCATATAAAATGCTTATGATATATATTGACATAGCAATACCAGCGACAAATATGCATAAGCATCATTCTTGTTTCATATCTCATGAAACCAGGTGAGCGATACAGGCCCTCTGGGCCTCTTGTTTTCTTCAGCATTAAGTGCATACATGCTTCAAAACAAAACAAAACTTTATTATTTTTGTAAATCCCATCATTAGATAAGTACACAAAGCTGTGAAGGTTTGATTTACTATTGACACATAGTCTGATTGGCTGGCTAATGATTTGAATCTTCAGATCTGATTGGTGACCAAAAGGGATATTAATTCAATTAATTTATGTTGATGAAGCTTTTCTAATTTTAATATTAGAATTGAAATTGTGCCCAAAAACTAACTGTTAAACAAGTAGATTAATGTTGATATATCATGTTCAAATTATGTTCAAATTACAAGAGGTGGAAAATCATTTTTGAAGTTTTATGCATATCTTGATTTATTTAGCTAATCTGTTTTTGATTAAGTGATCATTAATTCAAGAAAAATAATTTATCATATAATTATCTAGATTAAAAACTTTTTGTATTGTATTATATAACTATATATTGTGTATGATTACCTCATATATTCACCATTAATTTTGCATGCATTTAATTTGACTTTACAGTGCCCCAGGACTGATTGTAAAGAGTATTATAGTTCCCAGGTGTAACATACCAGGGTTCCTAATATTGTCCTTGTCATTTTCTAGCTGCTCAAGTATCTGATGATGTTGCCGAGGCCATGGCCAACACGGAACATCCTGAGGGTCGGGCACGCAGCACATCTCCTTTGGCACCTCACAGAGAATCTCAGGAGTTCAGAGAGGAGGACCTGGCCAGAGTACGTCAGATGGCTGACAGTGGTGACTCCCCACGTGTTCCAGGAATCTCAATGGAGGTTTCTGAGACTGAACCCAGACAACAGGAAAGTCCAAGGGAGGAGTTCACTGACCACCAGACACCTGTTAATGACCGGACAGCCAGCAGATTGAGTGACCCATCTTCAGGTTAGATAATCTGATCAAATTCTACCTCAATTTGTCCCACCATGTATTTATAGATAACATGTATGGCTTTATATATCCCCTGTCAATAAGATTTAATGTGATATCACCTGTCAATAAGATTTAACATTATATCACCTGTCAATAAGATTTAACATGATATCACCTGTCAATAAGATTTAACCTGATATCACCTGTCAATAAGATTTAACGTGATATCACCTGTCAATAAGATTTAACGTGATATCACCTGTCAATAAGATTTAACATGATATCACCTGTCAATAAGATTCAACCTGATATCACCTGTCAATAAGATTTAACATTATATCACCTGTCAATAAGATTTAATGTGATATCACCTGTCAATAAGATTTAACCTGATATCACCTGTCAATAAGATTTAATGTGATGTCCCCAGTCAATAAGATTTAACATGATATCGCCTGTCAATAAGATTTAACGTGATATCACCTGTCAATAAGATTTAACGTGATATCACCTGTCAATAAGATTTAATGTGATATCACCTGTCAATAAGATTTAACGTGATATCACCTGTCAATAAGATTTAACGTGATATCACCTGTCAATAAGATTTAACATATCACCTGTCAGTAAGATTTAACATGATATCCCCAAGTCAATAAGATTTAACATGATATCACCTGTCAATAAGATTTAACGTGATATCACCTGTCAATAAGATTTAACGTGATATCACCTGTCAATAAGATTTAACATGATATCACCTGTCAATAAGATTTAACATGATATCACCTGTCAATAAGATTTAACGTGATATCACCTGTCAATAAGATTTAACGTGATATCACCTGTCAATAAGATTTAACTTGATATCACCTGTCAATAAGATTTAACGTGATATCACCTGTCAATAAGATTTAACGTGATATCACCTGTCAATAAGATTTAACATTATATCACCTGTCAATCCTTTTCAAATCAGGTTGGCCCCCCGGATTAGGATGGTGCTTCCTCTTTTCAGCTGTTTTCTTTATGAAATGTTTAACCAAATCAAACTTTGTCACAAATGTCTTCATAGATCAGTTGAAGCTTGATGACATTGTTCAAGATCTCTGGTATTTATAGATCTGTTCAAGATCTGCAATATATATAGATCTGTTCAATACCTGTGGTATTTATAGATCTTTTCAAAACCTGTGGGATCTGTTTAAGATCTGGTTTACATGGATCTGTTCAAGACCTGTGATATATTTAGATCTGTTCAAGACTTGTGGTATATTTAGATCTGTTGAAGACCTGTGGTATATTTAGATCTGTTGAAGACCTGTGATATATTTAAATCTGTTCAAGACCTGTGATATATTTAGATCTGTTCAAGACCTGTGATATATTTAGATCTGTTCAAGACTTGTGGTATATTTAGATCTGTTCAAGACTTGTGGTATATTTAGATCTGTTCAAGACCTGTGGTATGTTTAGATCTGTCCAGGATTTGTGGTATTTATAGATCTGTCCAGGATTTGTGGTATTTATAGATCTGTCCAGGATTTGTGGTATTAATAAATCTGTCCAGGATTTGTGGTATATATAGATCTGTCCAGGATTTGTGGTATTTATAGATCTGTCCAGGATTTGTGGTATTTATAGATCTGTCCAGGATTTGTGGTACACATATATAGATATCTCAGCAAAGGTAACAAGTCTGATCATGTAAAACTATTAATGCAATAGTGCGTTATTTTGATAGAAGTTTACTTTTACTTTTTCTTAAATGCAGACATACATGTAAGTGTAAATATTTGAGAACATTGACTAACATGCCCAGTATTTTTTTAATTTTTATCAGATCATGATGAGGCAGCATCACCTCCAGCTTTGCCAGTCTCTGATCAGCCACCGATTACCATGGCAACTTCTGACCAGTCACCTGTAGTCATGGCAACATCTGATCAGTCACCAGTGGTCACACCTCGCAGTTACAATGGTAGTGATGAACTCAATGGAGATGGTCAGGGTATGTATCCTAAAGTTCCATGTCATACTAAAGATAATCATATCTCTATTTTCATTTCTGTGACTGATCCAAGACTGGTGTTTTGTTGAAATAGATACAAGAGTACAGATGCCATTTAGGTAGAATGCAGAGCTGATTTACTTATCAAGTATAAGACACGAGATACACATCAGATTATTGTCAGAAGGAATTGTTTGCTCATTAAATGTAATAGAGCAGTTTCATATAAAAGCATGCTTATAAAGCAAGGGTTTATTAATCAGTTTCATTTATTTTGAGATATGATTATTCTTTTACTTTCCCTTATAAAAATAATTTGATTTTACCAGATAATATCCTGAGAAAATTTTGATTGTATTCTATGTTTTTTTTCATTACAGACCATCAACCATACCAACAGGAAAGTCCAAGAGTAAGTTTACAGCTATTTGAATTCATCCATATCATTTCTTGTTAAATTATATTATTGTTGTTGTTGGTACATGTACCACGTTACACATTATTAACAAATTCCATCTTTTTGTTCTCATTTCTTTTATCAAAAACAGAAATAAGTTCAGTAATAATTATATTATTGTCTCCCTTTACAGGCAAGACCTCGTCCAGCCCCTAGGGACCGCCCAATGTCAGAGCAGCTTGGTGCTGAGGAGGCTGACCATGGAGATGATGACAAGAAGGCCAAGAGGAGGAGCGTGTTTGGCTTCCTCAAGAAGAAGAAGGACAAAGACCACGAGGAACATAAGGAGCACAAAGAACACAAAAAGCACAAAAAGGACAAGAAATCGGAAACGTAGTCTTCACAGCACGGTTGTTACAGGGACGAGGTGTTTCCCAACATGGCTACAGGGTCAAGGTGACCGAACAAAGACATAAAAGTTAAAGGATGGGAAATCGAAATGTCACAAACAGTTGACCACTTTTACAACTAACAAAACAAATTTAGTTTTAAGTTTGGTGATGCTCTGCTGAAGGGGATGAAAAAACAATGTTTATGATTCTCAAATTACCTGATACAAGGTGATTAATTATGCTGAGACAGGTGATAAAGATAATTAATTACAAGGTAGGAAACAGGTGATTACAAGGTAACGGGAGATACTGGAGTGGCCAGAACACCTTCACTGCCCTTTTATCCCAAATTAACATTTGTGTTCAATAGATAGTATTAAGATGAGGGTTATAGACCTGTTGATAGAATTTTAATCTGTTGATCTATTATGATTTTGTTTATAAAATCAACAAGATGACACTGTAACTTTTAGATAGTTTAAGCAATTAATATATGAATATCTTTCATATTGTAAATGGGGATAGAAGAAAGTGCTTTTATTTCTACCAAATATTCCTTTACAAATGAATTTTCTTACATTTTCCATCACATTACCAGGATAATGTCAAACCCTACTGAGTTTTTCTCATTATCGCCCAGAGGGGCGTGTTCTCTAAAGATGTTTTGTAATATTTCCTGACCTTATAGGTCCTAAAGGATTTGTTATGATTCCGACAGTTGAACCGATTCTTTATGATTCCGACAGTTGTTGCGGTATATGTGTAGGTTTTTTTATGTATTTATTACCAGGTGTCGTATTCGATATGTTATGAAATATTATACAATAGGCTATGCATACAGAGTAGTACTTATCAGTCCTGAAACATCTAACATTTTTTGGTTACTTTACTTCTTTAACTGCCAGTAGTCCTTTAAAATGGCATTACTTACAAAGATGTTCGGTAATGTGGTATATTACTAAGTATACACCTTTATCATGATATATGATGTAATATATTGTTAAAGACTCATCGTTGATTTTTCTTATATTGAATGTCGGATATTAAACTTAATGTTGTCTAGCACAAAGAAATAAGAAAACAACTATTTTTGATAAATTATTATGAACAATATGCAACAAATCCATCCATTCATGTATCATATTTTTTTCATCGCTGCAATAAATTTTGCTGTCATTTATTCATAATGACAATTTATTCCTGTTAAGTTTTTATTCCCTTTAAATTTTAGAAGGTCAATTAAAGAATATGAATATTTGTTATTTTTGTCTAAAATATTGTTTGCTTGGAATGAAGACAATATTTCACACAAGTGTGAAACTTTGCTGGGACCAATATAGTTACAACATTACAGATCAGTCAAACTTTGATGGGACCAAGAAACTTTTCCTATAAATTGAAAACATTGTTGGGACAAAGATTTTTCATATTATCTTAAACATTGCTTGGACCAAGACTTTTCACATTATCTTCAACATTGTTGGGACCAAGACAACTTTTCATCTTTCTTCTGATTTATATTCTTTTGTTTCATGAAATATTAACTTAATGAAAAATGTGATGACACAAAAAGCGTCATTGATGTCATGTGTATGTTAGTGATGTGATAAAAAGGATATGGGCTGTGACAAAGGAGTGGACATCTCAAGTAATTTTCATTTGAACAATATATAATTTTATGAACTCTAATGAAATAGGCATGAACTAAAGTCAGTTATAAAAACAAAATTTGAATTATTTTTTATATTTATTTTTATGACTATAATTAATTGTTCTACATGATGCTCTTCTGTAAAAGCAATTTTAAAAGTTAAATGATTATAGGAAATAACTTATAATTAATAATATAATTAATCTGGTTCAGGTGAAAATAAAATGTTTTTTAAAGGTACTATACCTTACTGTTAGGGATGGGGGAATATTAAAGGATGTCCATATATGGGGATACAAAGTTTATATAAATATATTTATATACTGTGCATTGTCTCATTGTGTTCCCTTTGGAACTGGTATTACTAGATATTGTTGGTTATTTTTTGGCAACCCAGGTTGTGAAATCCGCTTATGATACCGGTAAAGATTTTTGAAAGAAGAATCTGGAGTCTACCAAGATCAAGGTTGTCTTTTTAGGGGAATATGGAGTTAATCGAAGTCGAGGACAAATTTTCCGAGGCTGGAGTAAATTAAGGTCAATAAAGTTTGTGAAAGTGGAGGCCAGAGTTAATTTGAGTTCAGTCCAAATTCTCTACCTGAAGAAAACAAAGCAGATGATATCCTGCTTCTTTCATTGGTTAATTTGAATACTTATCTGAAATACTGTCACATGTGATGTCCTTGGGAGACGTGTATTGCCAGTCTTCCTGATGTCCCTGTGAGAATAGCTAGTTATTCCCCTTACCATCACAGGTCACACCGTTCACACACATCTTATTTGTTGAGTTTTGTATGTTTATGATTCATTTGAAGGAAACCTATTTCTTGTTTTGAATTAAAGTGCTGTAATATTTTCCCCCTCGAGTCAAATTACTTTACTATGTAATGTTGATATTTAATATTTTAGACTAAATTATAACTTGTTTTAGTATTTATCCATACAATGTAAAACACGTGGGATCATTGTGATGAGAACAATTCTTCATTTACCTGTAATAAATGGTTAGTGTGTAGTTTACCTGTAAACATTATAGACATAGTTTGTCTACACCTGTGATTTAATCCACTATTTACTCCCTCTGTGATTTAGGGGTGTCGCCCTTCATACATCATGGATCTGAATGTGTATCATTTTATGTAATTATTTTACTCTTGTAGCCTTTAAATACACTATAATACATTTTCATCATATGAAAGTAATTTATATGTGTAAAGCTTGATGTATAGAACACTAATATTAGTATAGTTCAGGAAATATACTGACAATATTAGAACTATTATCCTATATATCACAGATGCCAAAATAACAATTGTATGAGAATACTATATCAGATTATACATTGCAGTATTGCTATATTGTAAATACTACAATTTATATACAGGACTAACATTGTTACAGTTCACAAAAGCAATAAATTGTAATAAAACCTATTAAACATGTGTATTGTCTTTTATGCACAGGTAAATGAGTTCAGGAAACTATATTTGATGATAGTACAACAAAAGTGTGGTGTGGGGGGCTACAACAGTCCCTGTGAAGTGATGGTTGTCCATGACTTAATCTTGTTACCAAGGATTCTGTAGTATTACGTTTTATTACATAATCAATGGGTTATCCACTGAATTTGCCATATGTCGCTAGTGTAATATATCCTGGAATATTTTCTATTGGTTGCTCCAATCAGAAATCGATTGTGATGTCACAATATGGACAATGACATGTCATGGGTTGAAAACGATGCAACAAAATGGCTGCTTCCTGTCAAAAAGATATCTAAGATTGGTTTTCGTTTCATATGAGAATTTATGAAACTTGTTTCACCAAGGCTCGCAAAAATAAAAATCTAAAATTCCTTTAGAAAAACCTCATGAAGTGAAAATTTTAAGGTTGTATGCGTCACACCAGGAAGTAAGTAAACATGTCATTCAGAGAGCGTCTGTTGTCAGGAACTTGAAGTTAAAAAAATGAAAAAAAGTGCAACTAACGAAAACCATAATTGTCACTCAAAATTGAAAAATCTGAGGCAAAATATAAATGAGGCATATTTACTTGAGGACAATTGAGCAAATACAAGGGAAATGAGAACACTGAGTTTGAGAAGGGTAAGCGTCCTCTACTCTATCAACGACATCCTGTTTATATATGTGCAAGATTAAAGTAATGGAATGTATGTGATCTTCAATGAAGTGGTAAAGTATTTTCAGAATGTTCTTTGAATGTCTGCCATAAGTTCAGTCTCGTATATAAAATGGTTGACCAGGCCAAAACACTGACATAGGTTTATGTATGTATCGCTTAGTTCTGTCACTAACTTATCATTTTATTAACAGAAAAACCACTGACGGTAAAAAATCATATTCGTCTTCTACATACACAAAATGTATAATGAATTACAATTTAGACAACATTTGTAACACCTGATAATATTCCTATATCTTCCGGGTTATATGGCTAAGCTAGGCGCATTCTTCGCTGCTTTGGTAAAGAACCTTATCTACCATTTGTCTATAAAGACCACATTTGCTCGAACCATTAATTGAATGAAACAAACTTTCGATTCTCTGTTTAATTTTAGGTTGAGATTGATATCGGCAGGTGTCTGTCTCATTGTTAGGACAGAAGGTATGAAATGATAAACTAAATAGATGCTGACATGCCATTTCGAAGAAATGGCTCAAATTTCGGTGACATGTTTAATTATCTCGGAATTTTTTTAATTCCCTGTCGGCAGGTTTATGGGATCCTGGGTCCAATATCCCCTCGTCTAGTACCTCTACACTCCGAGAAGGTGGAGCTCCTGTACGAGGTACACGTCTACTCAAGTGTTATCCAGAATACCAATGTCAATACCAAAGCCATATCAAAGATAAAAGGGAAGGGTTACACTGATCTTCTCCTTCCATACACAGAAAAGGATATGCCTCCTTTAAGATACAATTATCAGATTTTATTCATTTAGATCAGTATTGTAACATTCTAAGCAGCTGTATATTTGCTAGATGTTTGACCAAGTTCAGCGTACGTGTGTTTCATAGCGTTACATGTAGATTTCTTTACATTAAGCACTTGTTTGCAAATTTACAGATGGATTTTTTTTCTTTCAATCTCAACTGTTTTATGAATTCTCCATACGTCACAGGTATAAAAAATACGTCCGATATATGTATAAAATAGATACAACAGTTTTGGTATTTAAACTTATCACATTAAAAAAAAAAGAGAAAGAAAAAGGCTTTATATCCTCCTGCTTACATATAAAGCTAATTTTATTGCTGAATCGCGAGAGAGTCAAAATAAATGAACTGATCAACTACTGAAATAACTCTGCCCCTGTTCCGGAAAACAACGCCTATTTTGGACAGCATGTACTACAAAATGAAGTTTTACGAAAATCTACGAAACAATAATGAAGACGTTTTACCTAGACACAGTTTTCGAAATCATGGTTTTCAAAACGAAGATACAATGTAGCATCAATTGTTAGACCAGGTCTGAATCCGCACTGAGCGTCCGTTAAATCGTGTTGGATCAATAATTTAGATTGATTATACTCAGGACACGTGCGACAC